>NC_061104.1:7405424-7465424 GCF_015104395.2 Macrobrachium nipponense
TATGTATATAGATATATTTATATATACTATATCTATATAATATATGAATATATATTATAAAGTTTTTGTTCATGTAACGTGACTGCATTATACATTATTCAAGTACCCAGCATAATAAAGGTTAGGAAAAAAGAAAAAACTTCAAACAGACAAGACATAAGCAATTACCGGCAATTGAAAATGCCAAAACGCCACGTTAGTCCACTTGTCCTGGGTTTTTCTAAAATTCTATTACAAAGGAAATCTGACTTCTCGAACTTTTTGCCCAACACGGAATCCCACATTCTAATAAGAAGGTCTCCTCGTTGATTTAGCTTTGGCCATGATTACGGTTTCTGAAACGTGTACTCTTCACTTCTTCAAACATCTGCAGCATTCACCAGCTCTCGGATCATCAGCGTTGGCTACTACACAGCCTGACGGTTTGTTTATTCATCGTCTCTGCGGGACTCCTGCGAATCCTTTTGTTGTCCATTTTGCACGGTTATTCCTCCTGTCGGTAAACTCACTCTGCATTTTTTACTTAAGTACACAACAAAATCTTCTCCCTTCTGAGTCTCAACAACTACTTTATATATATATATATATATAGATATAGATATATATATATATATATAGATATATATATATATAATATAAATATATATTATATATAACATCTTCTCCCATACGAATCTCAACTTTTTTTTTTTTTTTTTTTTTTTTTTTAAAGTAAAGAATTACAGTTAAAGCTTTTTCTAGCCTCGTTTCTGTCAGTGATTCGTGTCTCCACACCTGTTTTACTGTGGCTGACAAATCACCCTTATCACCCACCTTCCCCACAACTGTTCTTCTGTCTGCACTCAGTTCCGAACAGTTTTTTTTATTTAATTGGAACTTAAGCAAATGTTTGAATAGAAACAATAAGATCCTTAAAGCCTTCTGGGTGCAAACAAAACCAGGGCTCTATCCATCATAAGCAGTTTGTGATCTACCTCAAAATAAACGGATTTTTCATAATAACTAAAGCACCCTTCTCGAAATGACCGAATCTCAATGAAATTCTTGGAACAATGTCCCAGTCCTTTCAAGTCTTCAAGATTCCACTTTTTTGCCCCAAAGAATCTTTGCTCTTTCTCTTTTTAATCAAGGTCTAGAACCTTGCTTTTACTGGGCGTTATTTTGGTCACCTGTTCTGTTGAGCAGAAGGGAGGAACTCATTTCCACACAGTACCAGTTACGCCACCACTTTCTGTAATTGAAAAGAAATCGTTGGTATCCACTTGCTTCGTAAAATTTTGGCCTCTTATCAGGAGGTGGGTTAGGCCCTAATGTCCCCAAGAGGAATATAGCAGCACATGCGTAGTATATACATTGTACTGAGTAATATAAGTTATTAGAAGGTTGGTAAACCCGAAGGTCTCATCCTACTTATATTTAATTAATCAATAATAATAATACTAATAATAACATAATTAATAATAATAAAATTAATAAAATTAATAATAATAATAATAATAATAATAATAAAGAAATGAAATGAAATAGACAGATTATGACATTACAGGTTACATGAGGTGAGCAAGAAAAAATAAATGTTTGAAAAGACTAGGGTCATGAGATTTGGAATTGGGAAATGCGAGAATCGGTACGAAATAAGTTAAAAAAATTAAGAAAGATGGATGGCAGTATCTACAGCAGCGTGTAAAACGCTAAATAGAAAATAAAGAGTATAAAAGTTATAATAACTGAAAATCTCTATAAATGAAATATACAGTAGCACATACAAGCGTACATATATAACCTGGCACGTGCGAGTTCGGCCACATAGTACTCATGCCAATCTTCGTAATTTATTGATTGGTTTTTACAGATAGGAGACTTAATTCTACCTACCTCCTTTGATCCAAATTAGGATGAGAGAGAGAGAGAGAGAGAGAGAGAGAGAGAGAGAGAGAGAGGTGGGGATTAGCTAGAGTTATCATTCGTGTACTCTCTTACCCCTCCACCCTAGCTACGACCAACAACTGTCGACTAACAACTAGAACCCTAAATGACTACATAGGTGAACAAAGGAGTGCTATATTTTAGGGAACGCATCCATTCGACCCTCTTCGTCCGGTTAGAGAATGGACGTGTTTACCATTGCCAGAGAGAGAGAGAGAGAGAGAGAGACTGCAGAGTTTAATACGAGAAAGATAATTCAAAAAGTTCCCCCCCCCCTCACACACACATCACACACACACACACACACAGTTTATGGTAAGAGGGAAAAAATGAGGGCGCATGTCCGTACTCAATGCATTAAAAGGTACAAGAGGAAGTATAATTAATTCTGATAAAAGAAAAGGAAAAAAATGTAAATACAAAACATAAAAGAGCTGAACCTCTCTTCCTTTTTAGACTTATGAACTTGCATATCCTCTTTCTCGGTACATCTCAGAGAATTTGAATAAAACATGAAGACAAATCTTTACACTCTACTTCACGCATAAAATACCACGTATTTTACTAGCGATAGGATTACAGTGGGCATAGTGGCCCAGATTTATACTGTCGAACTAGAGAAATCTGGTACATGAGTCCTTGTATAAACAAAAATAGCTATGTTGTGCTCACTAAAAGGCAGTATTTGAGAAATTTGTTTAGATAAATTTATTTATGATAGTCAGCCTTAATTAAACAAAGGTAGGTAATAAACATCTCAAAGGGTGCCTGAGATTCAGATATCATAGATAAAATCTTCCTTCAACCAACGCTTAAGAAGATTAAAGAGAAATTATCAACCGCATTGACCTAGTAAAATGGCTACCTGTGGATGGATCTCTTGGTATAAAAATACCGCCTTTTCTGTAACTTTTCTCATTCATTGCCTACCTGAAAACAGACACAGCAGTCTCTGAAATATGGTACTTACTTTCTATATTTTGGCGTTTTTATGGGCTCCTTTTATATATATATATATATATATATATATATATATATATATATATATATATATATATATATATATATATTTATATATATATATATTTGTAAATAATTTTAGATTTTAGTTCTTAACAACTAGTTTTTATGAATAACTTTAGTTTTTTTATGTATTCCTTTTTAAATCAACAAGTAAACTTTAATTTTATATTTTATAAATGTGAATTATTCTTATATCACAGACTGATGATGTGTCAGGCTGACACGAAACGTTTCTTAATAAACTTTTATTGATCCTCTGAGTTTCGGTAACCGTACTGATGACTATATATATATATATATATATATATTATATATATATATATATATATATATATATATATATATATATTAATAAAATAACAATTTTCCTTTTTGAAAATAAAGAAAATGACATTTTTAAAACTGCATGTTCTGAAACAAGTTCTCAAAATGGACATTATATACAAACCGACATCCACACACCAGAAATATATTTCTATAAGACAAGACAGATTCGCTTACTTTGACCTACTTACATGTTTGTCACTTTTAAATAAGGAAAAGTGAAGTTTGTCTTTAACCTGTTTTTTGACCGTCGAGGACTAGCCACTTACCTGTGGAAAAAATAGAAAGAACATGTAAATATTTCATTCTGATAAACCATTAGAATACATTAATAACGAATTCACATAATCTTAATATAAAACTGTTGGGACTTTCCTTTTCATTAATTTGGAACTAAAACGAAAAATTCCAGAAGGCTTGAAAATATTTTCACTGTAAGAAATCTGAGTATTTAGTAATATTGCAAAGGACATTGATATTCGAACAACATTTTTTTCTAAATCCACTAAGAACATTCATCATTATTTGTTAGCTAAAAATAGAAATATAAAATTATCGTGACAACAAAGATAATTTTCGCCTCTAAAAATAAAACGCCACTGAAGCAAAATAAAGAAAAAAATCCCAATAAAACATACAGAAAAATAAGTCAATATTTGTCTATAACAAAACATCAAGTCAACAAAATTACAACTTGTGAAAAATGGAAGAATAAGCACAGAAAACTTCGGAACAGTTAAAATTACACAACAATTCTGATGAAAGACCAGCATCTCCAAAGCACGCAAAAATGCACTCAACTTGAAAGCAACTTTTAAGGCTACGTTCCCCTAAATCAAATCATCGCAAGGTACCACTCAAAATTGCGGTCCTGGTTTTCCTTTTACTTCTTCAAAATAAACTTAACAGCGTGATATGAGCAAATCTGCATGCACATCAGAACATAACCTCATTTATATTTACTTTTAAAAAATCCAGACGAAAAATACGAAGAAATTTGTCTTTTACGGATACTGATTGTAAAATAAATAAATAAATAAATAAATAAATAAATAAATAAATAAATAAATAAATAAAATAAGTGAAGGCAAAGCTGTAAAAGACCACTTTGGAACAGTGGCTACGAATACAAGACAAACTTGTATATTTCTCTTATTACGGTAACACTTCCTAAACTTGAAAGATTATAAAATAAGGAGATGAAATGCAGCAGCTGTTATTATCATTACTGTTAAATAGCTTCTTCCCTGTCTAAACCCACACACTTTCATCCAACAATCACACCTGTCATCTGCCTTACCCTGCCATCTGTTGTCTATATATGATGATGGGAGTGTTTGAAGCTTTGGGATAGAACTACACATGGCTATCCCAATTTGAATATACAGTAATGTCAAAATTACCATAATCCCTATTAGAATACAGTCATGCTAATATTATCAGTGTCATAATTTACTTCAGTCTTTTTTTTCAAGCCGATGGTAGAAATTTGCCGCCGATGTCACTGGAACTTTTACCAGATCCTGAATGATGGATACACTTGAATTGTAACCTCTGGTTAGTGGAGAGTAGTACGAACTTCCGCAAATCACGATTACCTTTAGTGATACCGGCTACCAATATTTACCGTCACCTCCAAATAAGCAGAACCCCGTAGGATGGTAGTGCCGTCAGTGGACCTTATGCGGTGCACTGTAGGCATTACTTACGTTTCTATGCAGCGTTCCTTCAGCCTAGCTGCAACCACTTTAGTTCCTTTTACTGTACCCCCTTTCATATTCTCTTTCTTTATCTTACTTTCCATCCCTTTCTAACAATTGATTCATAGTGCAACTGCGAGGTTTTCCTCCTGTTAAGGTGCGTTTAGATTGGAGATTAAACTCTCCCGAGAGACGGCTACTCTCGCGCGACTTTCTCTACAGCGTGTTTACACTACCATCAAGTTTTTTCTCTCCCGAGAGCTGTGAGGGAGTGTCGCGAGAGAAAGTGTCCGAGAGTCGGGTAAGATTTCTCGCGCATCTATTTACACTGGAGCCAGTGCCAGTCGACAACCAGCGAGGGTTGAGAGAACATGCCTCAAAAGTGCCGTGTTGCTGCTGCATTAATAATTATGAACGGAGTGAAAAAGAAAAGGAAAAGAAGTATGTGGGTTCGAAAATGGATAAGCAGAAGGGGAGAAGATGGAGCACATGCAAAGTTACTAAGAAAATTGTTTGAGGAAGATGCATCGAGCTATAAGAACTTCGTATGTATGAGCCCTGAAGTCATCAAGTTTTTTTTTTTTTTTTTTTTTTTTTTACGGAAAAGTCAGCTCCAAGTGGAGCCCCCTGGAGAATCTATAAGGAGAAGATGCACTTGACAACTGATAGCCCTCCAAGGCTGCACTTGATGAAATGAGCTTTCTAGGGCTTTTTGAAGCGTCCGCATTCATTTCTCATTATCTCCTGTTGCACGTAAATGCTTCGTGTTCTTACCTGAATATTACATAGTATATGTAGTACTGAAGATTACATGTCATTAAGTATATACTTATAAAGGAAGTAAAGTTTTTTTTTTTTTTTTTTTTTTTTTGCTTACATTTGAAGGACAAAGTGCAAAAATTTCTGTTTTTACCAAAAGCAGTGCAAACAACTGACTGGAAGTGCTTGAGTCTAAAATGTCGGGTATAAGAAAATTTCAGCCCGAGGACCAAAGGCAAAGAATGACTAAAAAGAAAGAAATAAATAACAGAATGCGGCGATGACAGAGCCGCCGCTTGAAAAGAAGGAAAAATAAACAAGGGAAAGAAAAGAAAAATTGCTTCATCCCGCACTCATGTTCTCTCGCGAGAGTAAACGAAAACTTTCACAGATCTGAATTATTCACTGAATAGAGTGGAGAGCTACAACCTAGCTCTAACTAGCGTGCTGTCCTAGACTGTCTAGACTGGTAGCGCCGCGCGAGGAAGAAGAGAAACACTCGCAAGAGTAGAGAGAAAATCTCGGAGAGTACTCTACACCCTGTTTACATTCCATAGAGCAGCTGTCTAAGAGCAACTCGCGGAAAAAACTCTCCAATCTAAGCGCACCTTTACACCTTTCAGACCTTTTACTGCCAATTTCCATTCCAGCGCTAAATAACCTCATAAGACCCAGTGCTTAGCCTTTGGCCTAAATTCTATATACAACTCAACTCAAAATAAGCAGAAAAAGACTGTGCTAAACTTCCTCTTCCCTTCTAATCTCCATTTTTATCATAAAATGGTATTCCAGTAAGAGTTACGCATAACAGAAGTAATACTGATAAAGCCTTTGCAGAGAACCTGAGACCTCCACATTCCAACATCTAGGAAGAAAAACATAAAAGTCCTCCGATCTCGACCTCGTCCTCCTTCTTCTTCTTCTTCTTCCAGATTGCCAAACTGTGTCTCGAGTCGCCCTTAACCACTGAGGGGTTTCGGGGTCAGGCATAAAAACAAAAGACGATTTCCTCCAGAGCAGGACATCACGCCACAACAATCTCACCCCAGCCTGACCCCTCTCTTTCTCTCTCTCCGTACGACCATCCTCGTGCCAGTTAAATTCTTTTTTTTTTTTTTTTTTGTAAGTTACCATTGTTTACAGCTTTTCGAGTCCAAGAGTTCAATTTCACTGTCGGTCCAGAAACTTGGTTTCCATTACTTCCACTTAAAACGAGATAATCTCTCTCTCTCTCTCTCTGTCTTTATCTGTCTATTTAACTAATCTGTCAAATAATACTCCAATATATTCTATGCCTCATTCACCATCAGACTGCAGTCATAAATGTGAAAATATCTAAAGCTTAAAGATCATCGAGAAAATAAAACCGAGAGCAGCAAGCAGTGCAGATACTCAATCATTTCTTCAAACGGGAAACCATTCATAAAGAGTCAAGGTCATCGAAGCTAACAGAAACAACTAATTAACATTTCTATATTGACGTCCAAGGAAGATTGCAGCGTTTCGAAATATGACCCACATTTCATTTCCTCTAGTTACAAAATGATTATCATTATACGATACCTAATTAGTTTCTACGTGCTTTCAAGCAGTGGTTAGTTGGTTTGCATTAAAGAATAAAGGCTCGGTGTGGACCTCTAAACTTGACAGCCAACAGGGACCGAGATCTCAAGTGGAATTTACCCTTCGAAATTAATGAAGCTGAAGTTTTTTTATTTTAACTCTTGAAAATCCTACGTCAACATATCTGGTCCAACAACTGACATTGGGACTTATAAATTATTATTGTTGTTAGTTTAAGTCCCTATATAGACCTAATGCATAAACATGTTACTGGACCTGGCATGAAATGTCATTTACATTATTATTATTATTATTATTATTATTATTATTATTATTATTATTATTATTATGTAACTTCCACAATCCCATCCTAAATGCCCGAGCATTCTGGCTACTTTATTATTATTATTACTATTATTATTATTATTATTATTATTATTATTATTATTATTATTATTATTATTAAGAGATGCACAGTCTCGTGAAGAACAAATTGTTAAAAAATCCAAAATTATATATTACAATTAATTTCTATGTAAAAAAACACAGAGGGTTGTTTCCTCCTGAAGAGCGAAGAGCATCTGAAAGGTGGGCGGGGCGAGAAAATAACAGCCCATCATCGAAGTGCTGGTTAGAGTGTTTTGTAATTCCAAACTCACTCAATACTAATGATTATATTAATATTGTAAAGGACCAACCTCAACTATCCCATCCTCAATGCCCGATCATCCTCGGCTACATTATTATTATTATTATTATTATTTTTTATTTTATTTTTTTTTTTTTTGCTCTATCACAGTCCTCCAATTCGACTGGGTGGTATTTTATAGTGTGGGGTTCCGGGTTGCATCCTGCCTCCTTAGGAGTCCATCACTTTTCTTACTATGTGTGCCGTTTCTAGGATCACACTCTTCTGCATGAGTCCTGGAGCTACTTCAGCCTCTAGTTTTTCTAGATTCCTTTTCAGTGATCTTGGGATCGTGCCTAGTGCTCCTATTATTATTAAGAGGAAACTTCAACCATCACGTTTAGAGCCGGAACCACATCAATCGGCGCATGACATTCGTCTTAGTCGGTATTAATCTTTCCACACATAAGCATTCTACCAAACAAAAGTCCGTTGAAAAAGTTAATAGACTTCCTGTTTTATTACACAAGAAAATGTACACAGACTATAATCATAACAACAACAGTAGCCAACCGCGCCTTCTACAGATGGCAAACATTCTTCCACTTACTTCTAGGAAATCAAGGTGCTCACAGCCTGGCTACCCTTAAATGGGAGAGCGGAAATTAAGTGGCTTTTATATATATAAAAAAAGAAGGACAAAAAACTAAAAGCTTATAGTCACAATTAAGTTACCAGCAGGTCTGAATTGCTTTGGGCAGGTGTCCCGGAAATTGTCCTGTATAAACAGTGGCTAGAAGAGGAGGGGTCGGCAACGGAAATGGGCCGTTCGGCGAACTTCAAATCAAAGCGACTGACTCTCTCTCTCTCTCTCTCTCTCTCTCATCATAGGCAATCAACCTGCGACGTACAGATGTACTTAATTCTAGGGTAGTACCTTTTTGATTTAGCATTAAAATTTTTATTGATTTATGATTAAAATCATTCTTGATTTTAATTACAATAATTCCTGATTTTTAATCAAAATCATTCTCGGTTCATAATTAAATCCATTCTCGATTTATAAATGCAATCATTTTTTTATTTATAAATGAAATCATTCTTGATTTAGAATTAAAATATCTTTTATCTATAACTTAATTTATTCTTAATTCCTAAAAAAAAAAAAAAATCCATTCTGATTTAGTCTCCAGAAGCGAATGACTAATGATCCACACATGACGCGGTTAAAATAATGCCCAAGAACGGTTACATTCGCAAAGACAGGAGCCAATGGGAGGGACTCTCTAGGGGGGAAAATTTTGTTTCACTCGTGACAGATTAGGGCATTGGAACCATTTAAGAATGGACAAGTGCTCCCCACCGTCAAACCCCCTCCACCCCAGCCCACACCCTACATACCGCCCCTTATCTGAGGATTCACAAATAGAAAAAAAAAAAAAAAAAAAGTTTTCTGTACAGCGTATAATGCTGAATGAGTCGCGACCTAAGAAACTTTCACCCACGACCCTGCGGTGGCCTGTTCTATAGCTTTGCCAGACGCACGATCATGGCTAACTTTAACCTCAAATAAAATCAACACTACTGAGTTAGAAGGCTGCAATTTTTTACGTTTGATGATTGGAGGGTGGGTGATCAACATCCAAATTTGCAGCCCTCTAGCCTCAGTAGTTTTTTAAGATCTAAGGGCAGTCGGAAAAAGTGCGGACGGACAGACAAAGCCATCTCAATCATTTTCTTTTTCCAGAAAACTAAAAAATACTGAAAGAAACGAAAACGTTTATAACTTTTTTGCTTTATTTCACGGAGATGAGACATGAAGAAGCTGTTACTCATACGTGACTGTGGTTTGAGGACCGAAGGAGATAGGATACAATAATAGGTTATCAAACGAAAGAATCAAAGGTCACAGTTACCAGGCCATGAAATCATGAGATCGTATACGACACTTAAGTTTGAATGATCTTCATTGCTTACTCACTCAGTGGCTCGCGGGTCTTACTGAGATTCATTGTCATTTGCAGCAGACTGCAAAATTCCGTATCAGGCCTTGGTTCAGTTTAAAACATAACAACCAATCAATAAGTACTCTATTTTTAGTTTGACGCTCGCCCATATTCAATCAGAACTTGGATTTCCATGAAAGTATATTTTTTAAAAATTGGTATGAAGTAACCATTAGCCTGGATAAACTCTGGTTGAACAACTTTCACTGACAACTTACAGGTAGAATGTTTGTAAATTTTGCAAAAGAAAAATTGTAAGAAAAAAAATCATATTTTAGAAATGAATCACTCAAATGTAATCATGTCAGACATTTTGGCAAACGAAAAGTAAGGTTAAGGTAATTTCAATGAAGGGTCCAGACGTTCTTGTCAAGTTCTTTTGCAGAAAGGCCGCCTATGATTGTAGGTTTTTAGATTATATGCCCTGTTGTGTTATAGATCTCCAATATTTAATTCTTTAAAATTCCGGCAGCTTCACGAAAACAACGTTAAAAGAAGCCGAGAAAAAACTGTCAAAATTCTCAATTACATTCCATTCTTTAATAAAACGATATATATATATTATATATATATATATATATATATATATATATATATATATATATATATATATATATATATATATAAAACTAGATACATACATCCAAGACATATCTATCGAGTCAAAAAAACTTGAAAACTGATGGAAATGAACGATACAAACAAACATCAGAAAATAAAAGAAAATACTAATGAAAAGGATCGTATTCCTCTCTCTCAGGCAAAGGTATAGTTTCACTCTACCGAAGTAAAATAATAGAATGAAATAAAGAATCAACAGTTTTAGATAATATAATTGTGAAATTTTAATGCCAGAGAGAGAGAGAGAGAGTAGGGAGAGAGAGAGAGAGAGAGAGAGAGAGAGAGAGAGAGAGAGAGCAATTTTACAATCTCATCCCTTTGTTGACAGACCACTGCATTCTTTCACCATTGTAGCTCATCCTACACCACTCCCCCCACATACTAAAAAAAAAATAAAAATAAAAATAAAAAGAATATCGTCAGCCTAAATCTATACAAAATAATCGTTTCTTCACGTGACAAAATAACAAACAGAATATGTTACTTAAAAGCCACAAATGCCTTAGGCTTCAAGAAAATCAATTTTTTTTTGGGGTTTGGGGTGGAGGGGGGGGGCCACCTGGCTGTCAGATCTCTATTTGCCAGGGCAGAGGTTAGTGGCTTCGACCAGTCCCTCCAGCGACGGAACATTTCGAGACTGAAGCAAGTCTTCATTTAACTTGAATTTGTAGCTTAGAAAAAAAAAACGGCGGAAAATTTTAATAGTTAAGCAAGGAAAATAGCTAACCTTGTGTTAGAAGAACTGTCTCAACTTTTACTTCGCGATTACTCTAAGAGACGTAGAAAATAGGAAGTGAAATAATCAATAGATCTTTCAATGACGAACAGAGACAACTAGAAAAAATAGAGGACACCACAGGTATACATCAAACAAACATTATACTCTTCAAGCTTTGTTACAAAAAAAAAAAAAAAAAAAAAAAAGCTGTGCGAGAAATGGCAGATGATAAGTATATAAATAAATTGACCAATCAATTAATAAATACTCGTAAGTTAGTATATTAACAAACAAACAAAACGGATCACTGGAAGCCACATAACAACGAGTAGGTACGAGTATTCCTCATCTCGGACGAGCGAAGCCAAATCTTGGGAAACGACTGACTTCCAGTTTTTGTCGTCACAGATCAGAGGAGCTTTACGGAAGCTGGTGGCTGTAAACGCTCCATAAAAACTGGAGTGCAAAGAAAAAAAAAAAAAAAAAAAAAAAAAACAACCAGCGGATGTGACACACACTGGTGACCAAGTGGCTGATGGCTAGTAGCACTGAGCGGACACTGACCTCTCAGTTGAAGACTTTATGACCAAGTAATCTGGGAAAATGGAAAAACTGCACTTCTTTTGGGGCGGATAATATCGCAGTCTATCAACCTAGACTTGAGTTACCCGACCGACTAAGAAAGCCCAATCATTTGTAAATAAACTTATGTAAGGAAAAGAATTAAATCAACCAGAGCTTCAAAAATATTGTCACGTCCAGTTACGGCCGCAAAATGCCTTTCGCCTGAGTCATGATATGATCAATTGAAATTGCATAAAGCACGGAAAAAGTCAACGATAGCTGTTTATGCAGTATGCTACAGTCATGCTCCACAGGCCCAAACGATGCGTTTCTCTCTCTCTCTCTCTCTCTCTCTCTCTAATAATAATAATAATAATAATAATATTATTATTATTATTATTATTATTATTATTATTATTTTATTATTATTAGATATGATTCTAATAGAATCATATCTATGGTAGGATGGCACTGAGCTAATTGACTAGTTAAGAGATAATTGCCTAGTTAAGAGAGACTGACGGGTGATTAAAGCTCCAGCGTTGTAGTTACGATCATAGGCTTCATTCACTAGAAACCAAAGTTGTGGTCTTGATCCTACACATGGATATTTTGCAGCTGTACACACACACACACAGCTGCAAAATATCCATGTGTAGGATTTCAAGACCACAACTTTGGTTACTAGTGAATCAAGCCTATGATCCTTAACTACAACGCTGGAAATTTAATCACCCGTACAGTCTCTCTTAATTAGGCAATTATCTCTTAACTAGGCAATTAGCTCAGTGGCATCCTACCACAGATATGATTCTATCAGAGGATCACTGTTCATGATTCTGAATAATTCAATTTCGTAGACTGATGGAACTTCGATCGTCATTCGAACATGTTTAGACATTATCTGCTTACAATAAATCGAAATACAAGACACGCATCAAGTTCAGCAACCCATCAATGGGTGTATTAAACAATAAATAATAATAATAATAATAATAATAATAATAATAATAATAATAATAATAATAACACACCCGAACCTATCCAAACTAGCTTCACAAAATAAACTACAATTACCCAGTAGTAACGAGCCTGCTGGGGGTCACATAATTGAATTATGATCTGTGAACCGTTAAATGAAAATAATTAAAACTTTTTATTCATTACGTATGCGCATAAAGTCCTGCATACTTTCACAAATGAAAACACCTATCGCAAAAAAAAAAAATGCAGCAGTTGAATGATGAGCCAATAAACTTGGACAAATAATTAGCAAGTACAAAAATCCAATAATGGTGGTATTTTACTTCAGGAAGTTTGCTTTTGAGATTACCAAGTTATAGAATAATTATACTGAAGATAATATAAGGTCAGAAAGTCAAGCATTGCCAATTTTTTTTCCTTTGACTCAAAACCACATAACTAATGGGAAGAGCCATTTTCTCTTGCCTGATTTTATATGTATACAATGTATTTATGTATGTATGTATGTATGTATGTATATGAATATGTTCAGTTTGAGTTTCTGAAGGGGTGTTAACGAGAGACAGAATACATTTTTGCAATCTAAATGCTACTCCAGAAAATGAGGAATGAACTCATGTGAGGTTTTTAGCTAAAAGAATTGTTGAATAGAATATGTTTCCAACTGAGTGACGGGGTGGGTATAGTAACAAAAATAATGAGTGAAGAGAACACAGAGGATATCTTAAAGAAGGGCAGCCCGACTTAACTCTTCTAATAACCACAATGCGATTGTTTGTACGACTACAATTTCGTTTTACTGTTACCTTCAACCATTTTCAACAGACCCTTTATACCTCTGGATAAATCGGTTTTGTAACCATTTCTTTCCATCAATCCACAAACCATAAAATCTTGAATTCTTTCTTAGTATTTTCCTATACGCCTTCTATATAAACCTTCACTCTATTAGGAGACTGATGCAACCTCTTCGAAACCTTCATTCCCTTCTGGGTAATGACTTTTTCCCCCAGTTTCATGCCTGGGGTAGATATAGGCCTTAGGCTGTCCGTTCAGCTCGCCGTAGTATAAAAAAAAATATAATCAATTTGGGTACCAGGCCGGGAAATGGTCACCTTTTGTAATGATACGTATCAAGAAGCATACCTGCATACACACAAGGAACACACTTACATACACACACACAGACGCACACAAAGCATTTACACCAACACTTGAAGAGTTACAGAGTAGGAAAACACTGCTGTTTTTTTTTTTTTTTTTTTTTTTTTGGGGGGGGGAATTATATAATAGAATTTCACAAAAGAGAATATATAATAATTTGGTCCCTAATACCAAAATGTGGGTTGGCATAAGAATTGGCCATGCCAAGATAGTATGAACAATTTTGAGTGACCGGTTGAGAGAGAGAGAGAGAGAGAGAGAGAGAGAGAGAGAGAGAGAGAGAGAGAGAGTACCCGCAATAAATCTGACCGATACGGCGGTAGACAACGGCCGAAATAAAATCAACCGACATTTCTTCCGAATAGTATATAATGGTTTGCGGACTGATGTTTTTACGACGTCGTGTCATACTAGGCGGCAAATTGCAAGCCCTAATTCGTCATTATACTTAAATGACTTTATAATAGTAATTAATTTTGACTTGTAATGGTAATGTGTGGTAAACATAGCCTCATGAAAAATTACTCTATACAGATATACTAACTTGCAATGTTTGCCAAAGGTTATTCCATCATAGTTCCGTTTTACCTACGCAGAACTGCAACGACACAATACATTTTTTATCTTGACAAATATCTTTTAAAAAAGAAGAGAAACGTAATTAGGCTTAGGAGCCACATCCCTGAAAAGCGCTTCGCACTGTCGTCTAAAAATTAAGGCGATTTGTTTTTAAGTTTTCACGTTGCTTTTCATTCATAAGTCATTCTTTTTATAGCTGGAGGTATCATCCTCAAACATTCCACCAGTCCCAAAATCCATGCCCCACACATACACACACATACATACATATACAGACATAGACATACACGCACACAAACATGGTCAGTATGCATAACAAATAGTTCGTGCCTCTCATTTTCCCACGGCCTTCTCCAACCTTTTCCATCTGCATTGGCTGGAGAGAAATATGCCCAAAACGTGACTCTCTGCGGGAAAGGCAAGAGGCTAATCAAAAGTGAAGGTCAACTGAGTAGCGATCTTCATGCAGCATTCGTCAAAGACGAATCCGATCTCATTTTACCGCATTTTTGTCAACATTTAAAAAAATGCTCGAGTTCATGCCCAGTCGGGCATCCAGACTTTCCTCAATTCCAGCCTATAAAAGGTGCCCGCGTTCAGTCCTTTTCTCAAGCAAGATATCAGCCACAGTCCTTTTTCGGAGAGGGGTAAGGGGGGCGGGGGGTCGGGAAGGGGGGTCGGGGGCATAGTGTCCGTCCTTAACCCGGGGGTGGAAAACGGGTCTTGATTTTCACGGATCAGATACAAACTTTTCATAAATTCACCGCGAAGTAAAATAGTTTAAAGAAATACGCTCATTCAGAGTAACATTTACAGCAGAACCACACACACACACACACACACAACAGAAAAATTAGGTTAAATGATTCAAAGGAGCGCTGCTCATAATTCAGGTTTGCTAAGGAATCGAACTTGGAACTCTTGCTGGTACTGGTGGATAGACGTCCTAACCACTCAACAAGGAGAAACTACACGCAGATACATACGTACACACATATATACATACATGCACGCATAATATATATATATATATATATATATATATATATATATATATATATATATACACAGACATACAGACACATGTATTAGTGATTAGTGTTTAATGGTTCCAATCACTTGATGCTCTTCAAAATCATTACTTCGAGACTTCGCGAAAACCGAGGGGCTCCATTTGTCCTGACCTTTTGCAATCTCCACCAGGGGCAAGTGGACGACCTTCGTCGTGATGATAGATGGGCGGTTTTCCAGTTCCACCCATAATTTCCATGCAAAATTTCAATGAAGGTTATTCCAGATTCTCTTCGATCTTTCACCTCCTAGAGACGTGCTCAAGGGGATGGTAAATACCAAAGGCTGAGGTCAGATGGGACAGAAGAGACCTAATTGGCTACTTTAAACGTAATAGAGAGAAAGTTTCGCAGTGAAGTACGTAAGAGAAGAGGACCCTTAGTGTTTCTGAATGTAGTTGACTATCAGTAAACTCTCATATGATACAGCGGAAGACAAGGCTTCTCTCTCCCTCACCCCCCACTCTCTCTCTCTCTCTCTCTCTCTCTCTCTCCCTCACACTCTCTCTTCTCTCTCTCTCTCTCTCTCTCTCTCTCTCTCTCTCTCTCTCATTCAGTTTCTTGGCTTCTAGGGCCTCATTATAACCTATTTCCGATCACATCAGACCCCCAAAGTTAACGTCAATTTTCTAAACACTGATTACAGGGATATGCTTTAACTTTAGTACCCTAGCTTTTCAGGGATTGATTTAATTGTATTTTCCTAAGAATTACACATACTTCTCATTCATTACTTAACAATATTGTTAAGTATATGTTAAGCACATGTAAGTTATTCTTATCTGTTTATTGCTTTTATTCCTTACTTCTTTTTTTCCTCGCTTTTCTTTTCCTCGCATACGTGCATTCTGTTCTGTGGAAACTTGCTAAGCAAGATCTTGTCCTTTTGACCTCTTCCATATTAGTGATAATCAACATGGCGATGATGATGACGAGGAGGAGGAGGAGGAGGCGTTGGTTGCTGGCTCCTTGGCCACATGGCTACAGAGTACAGATGGATCAAGGATTTTATGTGACAGTGCGAGAGTGCTGCAGCCCTCCTGGTTTGTTGGTTTAGACTGAGCTGGCATATACCAGCACCAGCCCTTGCCCAAATACGGCCTGTAAGGGAAGTAAAGTGTGAAAGAGTACAAGCCAGGTATGACCTCTGGACTCTTCCACCCTGCAGAAACGACTATCTTCTATTTTTCACTCCTATTAAATTAAAAGTTTAATCTTGCTGAAGGATTATAATATATATATATATATATATATATATATATATATATATATATATATATATATATATATATATATGTATAATCTTGAGCCTGATCAACTTCCATATCCGTGTAAGGGGTGATATTGTTTCCAGCCACGACAGAAACAAGTTTCCTGTACATACGGTTAACAAGTGCCTTAAGAAGATGCTACACTACGTCTTCTAAAATTGTCAAAAAGTACGAGAAAACACAAAGAGATCAAACGGCAGCGACGTACAATGAATGGGTATGGAATGACGTTACCGCCTTCATAAAGATTTAATCAAACAAACGCTTAAACAATAAGAAACGCGGGAAGTTCCACGTTTCCTTAAGGGGCGACAAAAAGCGGATATTCGGCAAGCCACAGACAATAGTCTTATGAAAAGGCAGGTTGAGCAAGACGCTATTCCCACATTTTAATCGCTCTTTGTAAAGGACTTGTGTCTTGCCTGTCTGTACCGGCCTTATGTTTCTGTAAGTCAGACAATAAAGATTTGTAGTTGTAGCCTCCCTTTATTTCCTCATTATTTCAACAATGACAATCATTCTCATAATCGTTTTGATGGGAACCGACGACCTTAGTCACGTGAACGAGGCACGTTTGGCCAGGCCACGTATTGCCAGCCTAGTTTCATAAGGGAATGAGTTTTGTATTCATTTTCTATCTCAGGCATTTTCTGATATTATTTAAGACATTAACGACGATTTAAGTCATGGATATCAACACATTGTCCCCGAAAAAAGGGCAGAGGGTGCAATATTCATCAGCGTTTCCCTCTTGCATTAACATATTTCGTGAGTAAATTTGATTAGCATGCTCCTCTGCAATCATGAATGCTTTCGACATTAATTTTTTTTTTAACAGTACTGCTCCCTATCTGAGGCACCGAGTTCTGAGGAATTCGCTGGACGAGGAGAATCCCAAAAATCTCCTCTCGTGTGATTCTTCAATATGAAAGTTTTTCCATAGTATTCAGGAAAGGTGTATAAAAACGGCACTCTTCGGAAAGAACCTCTCACGGACTCAGAAAGTGACTGAGTCAGTGAGACGTTCTTTCAGGAAGTTACGGAATGAATTCCAAAAACATCTATTGGAGAGGGACCATATTTTTTGGTGCAATTACTGGAATATAAAGAGAGCCTGGAGCCATCAGTTATATCTTAATAATCGCTCTTCAACACCCTGCAGGAAAGAACTGTGTATAGTCGTTTCCTGAAAAGTCCACTGTGCCCCGGCGACATAGGCGCAGGCGCATTCACCTGGTTATCAGTCAACTGTGGGGGATAGTAACTGTGGCAGAGAAGGGAGTGAGGCTGGCAAACTCATCCCGAAAACGATTTGCTGAGAACCGATATTGACAGAATGTGGATCCAGAGAAAAAGATGACGGATGTAAAAATAATTTGATTAGTTGGGAAAAACTCTCTATCGTGACAGTATATAATGTTCTAAGGGGTCCACAATAACAAAAAATGTTGAGAGTTCGTGTAAAATTTTAAAACCCTTTACAAAAATCTTTCGAACCTTCCCTGGGTTCATCTTCAGTCCTTTGATTACCGAGTCGGAATAAGCTTCGTGCAGTAAACTTCCAACATACCGGCCATTTCACAGACGCCCCATCAGTAGGTATCAGAACTCGCTTCATCCTGGGACTGTTTTGCTCCCAAAGGGAATTTGCAAAGAAGCGAATGTATCTGGCCAAGATTCATTAAAATAGAATTATTTATGTGTACACAGTCACATTCAAACCCACACATATAACTTGATGGCTGAATGGATAGTGTCAGTGACACCCTTGTGTCAATCTAGTAGTAGCTAAAAAAAAAATTAATTAATTAAAAAAAATCATCTTCATAAATGTCGCTGAGCGACAAAACCCCGACGGAAAAAGACCGCCTCTTATTCCTCCACTTTTCAAAGACCTCACCAGCCGACTAACTTCCTCTCGCCGACACCCAACCTCAAAATCAAGCCGTCTCAGACGGTAATCGTCTCGAGGCAGTTTCTGAGGCGGCAATCAGAGCGTGCAGCAGCAGAAGCAGCGAGACGCCCACTCCATCCAAGCTATCGAGTTGCCTCTCTCAGAATTCCCTCGCCAACCTGCAGTCGCCAATTACAACCGTCTTTCGGTTACAACACACACACACACACACACACACATCAAACGACGCCCAAATGACGTCCATCAATGCAAATTCGCTGCCTTTGCTGAGTGGGTGCAGCAGACGCTTCTGAAACGACGTTCAAAATCGATTGTTTTCGTTAATCGTTTTTAGTTCGGTCAAGTTTCAGGATGAACGAAGCGATGCCGTGATCTGATAGGTAGCGTTTTATGAACGTAAGTGTGGAAAGGTGGAGGCGGCTAAAATATGTAAAGTGGTATACGGCGGGGGAAAACGAATCTGTTGATAAATAATTAGCTCAGTAAATGTAGGAAGGTTGCAGGTGTCAAAACATATCTTATGATTTACTTAAGGTGACTGAAACATGTAACGTGTTACAACGCAGTGGAAAACGACTCTCTGGCGTGGTATGTTTTGAGTGCTGTCGAAGAAGGCCAACAAGCAGTTTGACAGCGAGTCGTTCGACACTTGATAACGACCACGAAGTCTCTCCCCGGCACGAGAAGATCTTCGAAATCGCTCTCATCGCGACTCTCCCTCCGCCCTTCATGAAACGAAACTCGAAATGAAACTCGCCGTCAACGAAACTAGGACTGCCATTGTTCTACTACCAGGTAGCGAAGCAGTTCTCGGAACTTAAGTGTAAAACGTAATGCAATAATTATCATCAAGGAAAATAATAGAAAAATGTCTATATTTTAGGAGAAAGTTAACTAAAGAGTCATATGTCACGGGACATGCAACTATTAAAACTAACCAACAACACCAAGATTTACAGACAAATAGATAAACAAATATATATTTATATATGAATATATAATATACTATATACGCGCACGAGTATGTGTGTATTGCGCATACTGTAATCTAACAACTTTAGATGCACACAAAGCTGCACGAATATATTGATATAAGTATACAATTCACAGCTCATATGTCGCTATATTCCAAAGCATTTCTCTTTTCATCGAAAGATGACATCAAGTGAAACCACTCTATTTATAATACAGCAAAGCCACATTTCTCTTGTCAATTAAAGCATGAAAGCTTTCAGACAATAGGCAAGGCCCTTGGATGTATCGTATATGTTACTGGACCTTTAACCCCCAAACCACTACTACAATATGAGGGTGCTTAATGCAGCGTACCAACAATTCTTTAGAGTACCTTCGGAACATAACTCAGGCCAAGGCCAGTCTTCAAGACTCTTCAGACAGTAAGAGAGAGAGAGAGGGGAAATATTCTACTTTATTTCCAATGGGTGAATGTATAAAAAGACAATTTCCTCCATATTTATATCTGTCATACGGCCACCGGTGTAACTGGGTATTATAAGTTACCATTTAACTGTTTTCCACAGAAAAACATTATACTACAATCACTGTCGTATTCACACTTTAAACTACCGAATTGAGCCTACAAACTACTTTTTTGTTATTGTTACTCTTGCTGTTGTTGGTCTTAATGCGGGGTAGGAGAAGTCTATGGAAAAGGCCAAAAGGGTATGAAAATACTGTTGAGTTAAAGATACAGGAATTTTAGGATACGATATTTATGATTTATTTCTTAGAATGAAAATGTAGAAAATAAATAATGTGGATGTTAAGCAGCACAGAACAATTATGATTTCCAATACAGTATAGCGTATCTATCTTAATTTTCGTTGATGAAACAACGCTCTTAGATATGTTTTGTCACCTGCAACCTCTCAACATTTACTTTCAATATGGAAGTAAATATTTATCAACAGATCTTAGACAGCATTCCAGTTCGTATAAGATTAATCCTTTCGAAATCTTACGATGAATGTTTAACATCTTTTCAAAATTGTTAATTACTTAAGAGCAGCGACAGACAGAGTAGAATCAATGTAACGAGTCTCCTATTTTGTTATATATATATATATATATATATATATATATATATATATATATTATATATATATAAGAGAGAGAGAGAGAGAGAGAGAGAGAGAGAGATGCTACCCAGGCATGATGCGACACTTAAATTAACCTCTGACCTCAATTTCCAGTGGAATGACGACCATCAGAACATCATCCCGCACTTAAACTAGGAATGAAGAAATTTACTATCACTCATTCCAGTTTCGTCCTTCCGATGCTTTGAGCTCAAGAAGAGACATTCCAATCAGTCAGTGTACTGACATCGGGCTCAGGATATCGCAGATGTAACTGACAGTTCTCTTATTTCTACTGTCAGACTTTTCATGATACATTTTTCCCTTAACCTCAAATTACTGAGATGAACTCTCCATCCTCATCTGTCATTCCCGAATAATTGAACCTTTAAAACGCTGGGTTGGTTTCACTTACAAAAGGTGGTTCAAAACCACACTTTCCTCACAATGGTTGAATTGATCCAATGAAATACGCCCATCGACGTCTTTCATACTAAAACAAAGCGTGATCCGATCTCCAGCTTACTCGCGGCACGTGCTATAATCTACGGTCAAATAGCGTGTTGTTTCAACGACGAAAATTGAAATAAATACGCTATAATTTATCGGAAATAATTGTTCTGTGTTGTTTAAGATGAAAAATATTTATTTTTTTTTACATTTTCATTCTAATAAATAAATAACGTATCCTAAAATTCCTGTATCTTCAACTGAACGCGAAACACCTTTTTCAGGCCTTGTTAAGTTTTTTTCCATAGACCTTTCCTACCCCTGCAACAAGACCAACACCTGCAAAAACAACAACAACAACAACAAAGTATGTACGTTTACTCCCCGAGTTAGCGAAAAAAGATATCCGGCGTTAATAACCATCAAGTTTCCACGCCAGAGGGCATATCAGTCTATTAACCAACCAACAATATTATCTTAAAAATCCGAACCTCGGCAGATATAATCTAAAGTACAGATAGACCTGGAACCAAGATTCTCTCCCCTTCTACGTTCTTTCTTACTTTTGAATCAAATCCCAAACGAGGTTGGAAATTCCCCCCAAGTGAAGTAAGACAATGCGAGACCTTTGACATTTGTTTCGGGGGCAACAGAATTTAGCCTGCGCTTCGCAGTAGCTAAAAATTCCAGGACAAAAAACGTCAAATCCCACGAGTTTTGTGATACTGGCAATAAAGACTTTCTTGTAACCAGCACCACGGTTCAGCAGACATGGAAATGGGAGATATGACACTAAAGCATTCGATTCCTCTGTGAGAATAGTTACAATGTTCGTTACAGTCATAATACTTGAAAAAAAGCTCATTTATTTTCATTACAACTGTTTAGAATGAAGGAATAGGAAGGAATCTCAGATCTTTCCTAGACACCCCAACACAGTTCGGGAGTAGTTATCTAGAACTAATATTTCTTAGGGTCATTAGCTTTTTTATATTTACAGACTTTTGTTTATGTTTTTACGGTAATCTCCAACGGGCTTGTATGTACCAAACACGCCGCAAAGGTGGATACTTATACACACCTGGTTAAAACTCTTTGGGGGCCACCGTTCAGGATATATCCGAAATGTCGCCTCGCGTATATAAACACAACATGAAGGACCATTTTGAATAGTAATGCCGCGGAAATCAATCACAGTAAATCGTGGGCTCTAGAAACGAAACCAACGACTATAAATAAGGCAAGAAACCGAGGGAAACCCTTATATGAATCACGATCGTCTGAATGATTGACTTCAGTACTACGTCACTGGAAATAATCCTCTATCTTTCTTTCTTTCTTTCTTTAAAGGGAATGTTTCCTCTCGCAGGAGGAGAGTTAAGTAACAGCTTTGACCTTTGGCTTCTGATGCCATTATGACGAGAATTTCCGTTTTCATGAAAATTAATGATACGCCTTGGTTTGTGTTCAAGCCAATCTCTGGTGGGACGTGTTTTCCCTCACTCTTCCTCACACACACGCACACACGCACACACACACACACACATACACACACATATATAATATATATATATATATATATATATGATATATATATATATAATATATATATATATGTCAATTAAAAAGTGTAGGTTCAAGTTAATTTGTAGAACTGTTGTCTTCATTTCTTGCAGATGTAAAGAATATAATACTGAACCTATTAACAAAAAAGAGAAAAGATAAAATATAATTCAAGATCATCCGAATATGTTTTAGTAAAATGATGCGGATAGAAATTCTGATTTCCAACAAGCTTCCAGCTGCAAGTGCCAATCCCTTTCATGTGCATCTTCAAACAAGAATAGAAATTCTTTTTGAGATCGATCAAATCACTGATGCCAGCAACAAAGATGAGAGAAAAATAATAAAAAAAATTAAAAAAAACGAAATCCAGCTGCTAGTCTTTTCTTTTGTAAGCTATGTCAGTGCAACATCTTACGAAATAAGTAAAGGGATATCAACAGTTTACTGGTATCTATGTTGTCTCTGCAAAACTAACATAGAAAAAAATCAATAAAATACAAAGTAATGGGAATGTACAGCTACTGTCCAGAATTCCCAAATCTGAACTATACAGCTCTTCCTTTGAATATGAACTGTTAATAAACACTGAACATTAAAATACTAAAAGTCACATAAATATATATGAGCGAATTTGTTTGATTACAAGAAAAACCAATAAAATACAAAGTAATGGGAATTTGCAGCTACTGTCCAAAATTCACAAAACTGAAATACACAGCTTTTCCATTGAATATGAACTGTTAACTGTTAATAAACACTGACCATTAAAATACTAAAAATCACTTAAATATAAATGAGCGACTTAGTTTGATTACAAGACGTTCCAGAGCTCAATATTACATTTCTCTTATTCATATATACGTTTGAAGCATTGCTTTTGAAGAATTCCTATAAATGAAAGCGAGTAGGGAAGTGTGCCGCTCTTAGGAATTCTTGGAGAAACGTCTTTTCAAAAAGTAAGGGACAGATTATAACGATAGCAATCTCATCTGATGCTCGATTAAACTGATGGCGTTCATGGCGATTGTCATTTAGAACTGTATTAACCTAATGGCTCGGCACATTTGTATAAATTGCTACTTCATGTAAGCTTTAATTGACATCCAGCCTTTTTATGGTGTCACACGACCACACAAGCAAGCGCACGCACTCATGCAGCAACACATACACACACTATATACATATACATATACATATCAATATATATATATATATATATATATATATGAATGTGTGTATTTATATGTAAATCTGTATATATATATATAGTATATATATATATATATATATGTATATATATATATATATATATATATATATATATATATAAACACGCACAGGACACACAAACACACCTCAAGTTATAATTACATTAACACGTGATTTATTTATTACACATCACCACAGGGGAAAAAAAATAACAGTCTGGGTGTAGGCCTCGCCTATTCCATTTTATTTCTAACAAGCGACGAAGGCACTGATATATAGGGGTGGAAATCATAAAATATATATATCCTTCGGGAACAGTACATACAAACATGCGAACCGTTGGCGATTAAAAATCGACACCTGATAGGTGTCACAGGGGAGGGGCGACAAAACTCATTAGTGGTACGTTACGGTACTTTGCTTACATATATAAAACCTCCTTTTTCCACACACATCTGCTACCTACCTTAAAAATGTATAAATTCTACAAATTCTCTTTTGAAACTATAGGATAAGTTTTTACGTGCTTGACTTTTGTTATTATGACAATAATTTCCTAGAGTTATTTTTGTATCTGTGGTGATGTCTGAGATATACAGTATATCACATATATACACGTCTGGATATATATATATATATATATATATATATATATATATATATATATATATATATATATATATATATTATATATATGATGTATATATATATATATATATATATATATATATATATATATATATATTGACTGGTAAAAAGTGTTCTGTTACAACAGAATTCCATCTAATAAAAGGAGCCCATAAAAACACCAAAATATAGAGAGAAAAGTACTATATTTCAGGGACTGCTGTCTCCCTCTTCAGGTAAATGAATGAGAAAAGTTTACAGAAAAGGTGGTGTTTATACCAAGAGGTCCACCCACAGGCAAACCAATTTAGGTCACTCCCGCTGATAATCTTCCTTTAATCTTCTTAAGCGTTGGTTGAATGAAAATCTTGTCGATCGTATCTGAAATCCATGCTCCTTTTGAGATGTCCAATTACTTACCCAAACACCTTAGCCAAATCACTGATTAACGTCCAACAAAAGACATCTCCCAAGGACACTGGGGTTTATCAAATCCCATGCCAGGACTGTGACCAATCTTACATCGGATTTACAGGTAAATCACTTCCTCATCACTTCCTCAGAGATTAATACAACACAAACGGTCAGTTAGGTATGGACAACAGAACTCAGCTATTTTCAACCATATAAATGAACATAACCATAGAATAAACTGGAATTTGTCACATGTAATTTATAGCAGCAACTGCCGGTGCAAGAGTCAAATGATGGAATCGGCCTTAATAAAGAGAGGCAGGTAATGAACATCGCAAAAGGAGCATGGGATTCAGATGTCACTGACAAGATTTTCATTCAACCAACGCTTAAGAAGATTGAAGGAAGATTATCAGCGGGGGTGACCTAAATTAGCTTGCCTGTGGATGGACCTCTTGGTATAAATACCACCTTTTCTGTAAACTTTTCTCATTCATCTACCTGAAGAGGGAGACAGCAGTCTCTGAAATATAGTAGTTTTCTCTCTATATTTTGGTGTTTTTATGGGCTCCTTTTATTATATATATATATATATATATATATATATATATATATATATATATATATATATGTGTGTGTGTGTGTGTGTGTGTGTGTGTGTGTGTGCTCGTGTGTTATGAACGTCATTTTTACCATTCTAACCTCATATACAAACGTAAAAATATCCATAAACTAGCCTAGCCAGACCAGAACAGAATAAACTACGATTATTCCACAATTAACAGAATAAATCTATGACAGAATCACGATCGAACTCAGGGCCTTCCAGCTGGGAAATAAGGCCGCTATCACCCAGGCCCCAAACATCATAGGTTCGATAACGAGCACGTCATTATGGGTGCTTATTTCCCTCTTTCCTATTCCGGTAGAATCTTCAGAACATGTATGATCACGCCTCTAACTCGTTAGCACAACCTCAGAATGATTCCTCTCCATCTGAAAGCTGCAGAGCCAACGTCACAAAGAGCCGACAAAAGTCAAGGGTAGAAGGCGCTGCCGAAGCAGAAGTCAGTGGGTTGGGTCACGTCATTATTTATGAAGGCATTTGATGGTAATCACTGTACCAAAAGAGAATCTCCGGTTATTGTTTTTCTCCACTCAACTTCCCCCTACCCCCTTTTTTTTTTTGTCGGGAAGGGGGCAAGTTTCCGATTCAACGTACACTTTTCAGATTCTATGGAATGGTTAATTCCGAGCACCATACACTACATGACATGTTCTTAAGTTACTTTTTTTCATCTTGGAATTTTTTAATGCATGCAGTTTCCAGAGAATTAAGAACCGTTTAATTTTTGACGGAATCCCGTCACTTTTTATACCCTGCATGAACATTATTTCTCTACGGTATGTGATCACTAAAAAAGTAAGATATAATAGCGGTTTATCGGTTTGTGTACTAATTCTATAACTCAGCCAGCTGCAATGAGTTCGGAGAGAAATACCACGGGAAATTAACCAAACAAAATAATGATCTCATGCTTTAAAATCGGTAACTGAGCAACCTCAAATACGTTGCCATAGAAACAATATATTTTGGATCAATGTATATTTTCAATTAACTGGCACAACTTAGTATCGAGTATTCGTTATCATTTTGTATAAGTGAAACTGACATAATAACAAAGAACAATGTCAGTCAGTATTTTCTAAAGAGAATACCAAGCGACAAACCTGACAATTCAGTCTTTCAGTTCCGAGAAAAACGTCATTATATAATGTACCCGTTGTTACTGAAAATTCGTCTCCAGATATTTAAATATGCTTTTTTGCTTGCTATATATATATATTTTTAGAGAGTATATCTCCCTTATGTATGTCAATAAACATCAGTGAGTTACGAAAGACGTTTTGCATAATTTAAAGTCTTTGGGATTGGTATAAAAGTTTTGGGAAAACGTCTCCTCTTCCCAGAGGGTCTGAGAGGGTCGTACATATGAAAATCTATCTTATTAGTGAAAATAAAGATATATCTCATGTACATTCAATGGAGAGTTGGAAGGGATGAGAAGCAACCCTCATATTCAACTTCGTATTCAGAGAGAGAGAGAGAGAGAGAGAGAGAGAGAGAGAGAGAGAGAGAGATGAAGTCCATCATGACTCTCCTGCCACATTTTTGACACTGCTGCATTCAGTCGGAGAGAAAGAGAAAAAGTGAGAGAGAGAGAGAGAGAGAGAGATGTGGATGGAGGGCAAGGTAATGACGGCAATTCCACAAGGACAACAATTGATTCATCACTTGAATGACGTCCCCGTCCAAGCTTTCCATTTGCGGAGTGCTTTTGATAATGAAAATTAACGACTGGCGGAAGTGAGGCGAGGAGGAATGCGACCGACTGAACTACATGGGGAACACTCCCCCCCCCCATCCCCTTCCCCCCGCCCACCCCCCCCGCCCCCCCCCCAAAAAAAAAAATAATAATGATTTAAAAAGGGTTCAGAGTTCATGGAGCATTAGTTTTATAAAGAGCGCTCCAGTGAGATGGAAATACGATAAGCTTCAAATAGCAGATTGGAATCTATACACTGCAAGATTTAGAAAAACAAATAAGACTCATACTACTATGAGTACTTTTTAATTCCAAGATCTATTTGAATGGTGTGAATGCTAAATTTGATAAAGAATGATAAAGTTACTCAGACGCAAATATACTATGAAAATATAATTTATACAATTAAAGAATCTTACTGTCCATTCTTTACTCGAAATAGTTCGAAAGGCAAGCACGACAAAATGAAATCCCATGATCGCAACAAAAAGATAATAATGATCCCATTATCTGGAATTGAGGAAAAGTAACGCAATTTTACACAAACTGCTTTATTTACATAACGCAGCCCATTGAGGAACAGAACACCGCAAAATCACGCATTTAGATTTAGTAATGAAAAACATAAGGAAAAACCCGAGGATCCCATTATATCATTAACCCACTTTTACCGCCCTTGCAACAAATTACTCATTGCTTGCTGGAAGCAAAATAAGGAAAACGCAACAATAATGCAATCCGAGATCATTTCTACATGCTTATCCACAGCAATAAATATAAAAACTGCATATATATATATATATATATATATATATATATATATAATATATATATGTGTGTGTGTGTGTGTGTGTGTGTGTGTGTATACGTATGTATGTATATATATATATATATATATATATAAATATATATCTTATGATATATATATATATATATATATATATATATATATATATATGTATAAAACACACACACACACACACACACATATATATATATATTTATATATATACATAATCAGAAAACCATTTCCTTTCTGAAAACCTTGAATCGGGACAGGAAATGAAGATAATTCTCGTTTTCTATCCGCCTAAGAACTCGAGCTCTGGAGGACAGAGTTCCAGCACTTGGGCTTTTGAAGCTACTGTAAAGGGCAAAAATTCAATTTAGCTAATACGTAATATGTTTCTCAAGGTCAGGCAATCTCAAGCAAGCAAGTACAAACCCATTCCCGTCCTTTGTGGTAGCAATGGTAATTGCTGGCAATTGTTTTTAGGTATTGCTGAAACGGGTGCAGTCAGAATTAAATAAAAGTAACTGCAGTAAGGGATTAGACACTTCCTATTATCGGTACGTTTTGGATATGTTCTCCATTTTGAAAACCTTGCAATCGGAATGGAGAAAAAAATTGAGGGTTGTTACGGACCCAGCTTGAGGGCAAGCATCAAAGAAATACAAGTTATCCGGATTAAAACGTATCTAAAACTTATATAAATGCAATGCTAATATTAGTTTGTTTGTTTGTATGGTGTTTTTACGTTGCATGGAACCAGCAGTTATTCAGCAACCGGACCAACGGCTTTACGTGACTTCCAAACCACGCCGAGGGTGAACTTCTATCACCAGAAATACACATCTCTCACTCCTCAATGGAATGGCCGAGAATCGAACTCGCGACCACCGAGGTGGGACGCCTACGCCATACCAACCATCACGATCAGCTCCGGCATTTTAGCCAATAGCTATACACTCGCCACTAACCAACGGTCACCAGGGACAAGGGTGGGTTTATTTTTAGCCGATTGGATTTAGCTGGAATTCGATTCTCGTGAGTAGTGTGTGAGTTCCAGAACAAGCACTACCAAAGAGAATTTTCTTCCTATATTTCCACTGGGGATATTAGTTTCCCGGACAGGGAACGTATCAGAAAGTTTAAGTAAGTAGGAAATTAGGAATTCCATGCCGGTGGTTCTGATAATCGTGTCCAGTTACTACAGGGCATGAACGATAACTGACCTATTCTCTCTCTCTCTCTCTCTCTCTCTCTCTCTCTCTCTCTCTCTATATATATATATATATATATATATATATACATATATATATACATATATATATACATACATATACACAAAGTATATATGTATATGTATATCTATATACATGTATCTATATATATGTATATCACTATACATTATGTATGTATATATACACTACATACATACATAAAGTATATATATGTTATATAAATATATATATATATATATACACACACACATATATATAATATATATATATATATTATATATATATATATCATATATATTAAAGAAGGCTTGTCGGACAACCAAATGGCCTCGACTAGCTCAGCGCTAAAGGAAAGTTTAAGCAAAGTTTAAAACGTAGTTTAAGTTTTTCCGCTTTGGGTTTTTATGGAAGCTTTTATCCTCGTTCCTTATTTCTAGTGGTAATGAAAAGTATTCTCCCTAATTAGTTCATTCTTTTTATAAAGAAAGTCTGAGCCTTAGGTATTTTTTTTTAGAAAGTCTGTACCAAAGTTATTCTCTTTGCAAAGGCTTTACTCTAATGATTTCTTGCTTCCAAGAAAAGTCTGGAACCCCGTCAATAGTATTATTTCAGCTGTGCTCTAAGTCCTTTTTAGTCTTCTATAAAAGAAAACCATTGAGATGTCTATGTCTGTCCGTCCGCTCTTTCCAAGTACGCCCTCAGATCTTAAAAACTAGAGAGGCTAGATGGCTGCAAATTGGTATGTTGATCATCCACCCTCTAATCATCAAACATACCAGATATCAGCTCTGTAACCTCGGTAGTTTTTAATTTACTTAAAGTTAAACTTAGCCATAATCCTGCTTCTGGCAACTATATAGGATCGGCCATAATCCGGCCGTAGCTGAAAGCTTTATGGGCCGCGGTTTATATACAGAAAAGTCGACTGCGCCGAAGAAACTTCAGTGCATTTTAACGTGTTTTTTATACCGAGGGGCATTATACGCACTGACATCAGTTCCTGATGTCAAGAGCCGCGATGTTCGTGGATCGTGTGAGAGAGGAACACCCCGATCCTGATGTCAGAAAAAACCCATAACACGCTGAGGTCCACCCAACCCCGAAATCTTCTCCTTCTACCTCAGCCTAATACTTATCCTGCAAAGGACTCGTCTATCATTCAAGCATGTTCTCGTGACCTCTATCCCGCTGTTGCAGACTCCTATAATAACCTAACCACCACGAAGTGTCTATTTCCATCACCTTCACACACACAAACTGAGAGAGAGAGAGAGAGAGAGAGAGAGAGAGAGAGAGAGAGAGAGAGAGAGAGGTGTTGTGAACTGCTTCTTTCACTGTTAAGTCAGTTCTTGTTTCTCTCTTCTTCTTATTTCCTATGTCCAGCATGTGACCCAAGCGGCCTTTGTGAAACTACGCCGCTCGTGTCTTTCTTGTGCTTTATCTTCCACAAATCTCCACTCATGTCTAGCCTCCCGTCTCAGTTCTCATTCAAGAAGGTCTGGGTCTTCCATCTCTATTACTAACCATAAAACATCAACTGATATCATCTAGTTTTCTCCAACGGGTTATGCGAGGGACAACGTACATAGTACATACGTTACACGCGGCAGACAAAAACGCACACACACACACACACACACACACACACACACACACATATATATATATATATATATATATATATATATATATATATATATCATATATATCACCACCACAGGGAAAAAATGAAAACGAGTACCAAACCTGAACAGTGTCAGCTTTATTGTTAAGGTATCTTCAGAGAAGTGACACCAAGTGGTAGAAATTCAACATATATATATGCTAGCGAGGCAGTACAAACGAACATACAGACGGTTGAAAACAAAGCATTTGTCAACAGTACACACATACACACATATATATATATGTATACATGTGTGTGTGTCTGTGCGCACGTGTTTATCTCTTCCAGATCCTTCCAGGGCTCTTCGGCTCTGAGATCATCCGTCTCCAATAGAATTCCAGGCGCTCTGGATTGGCAGAGGATATTCTTGGGGCGAAGATATCCCTTTCCCGACGTCAGCTTTAAATCAGGATATAGTCAAGTCGTTCCAAATTTTTCCAATATTAGTTGGAAGTTTTGAGAAGCTGAGAATAATCGCTAATTTTGAATGTCGAAGGACTAACCAGTAGGTAAATTTTCTATTGATGTCCAGTTATATTCGAACGTTATGATAGCCGTGGCCATCAACAGAGCAAGTTTTTTTTCGCAATTTAAACGTTTACGTAAAACAAAAATTATATTTCGACGTCTAGAAGTTTTTTATCGTATGTTTTCATGAATGCATTTGAAATACTTTAAAGTGGCATCCGATGTCAACGTATTGTTGCAAGTAATTTAAATTTATTATTTTCACCAGGAAAGTATTGTCCTGTGTCATGGCACTAGTAAATAATAAATTAAAAGTAACGTGGGATTACAGGATCGGCTTTGGGAATGGAGGCAAAAGACTTGATTTAGTTGGACTCAGCATTTCATAACTTTTAAAAACAATGTACAAAATTTACAAAAAAAATCATAAGACTTAAAGACTGACAGTAAGAAATCATTGGATGTGTTATCGACCAATATAAGTGGAGAACGAAAGAAACCCGTGAAAAGTGAATCACAAGCAAAACGAAAAGTGGATATAAGAACAGTCAACACGAAAAGAAGTCGAGGCTCTAAAGGGAGAGAGAAGCAAAACCGGAGGGGAAGGCTAAACGACGCAAAAGGACCCAAAACCTTTCTTAACATTTCGACTAGGAGTCGTGCCTCCCGTCTCACGATCCAATGATATAAAACGCAGAACACATTCATCATGAAATTCCCCCACACGCTCTCTCTCTCTCCTCTCTCTCTCTCTCTCTCTCTCTCTCTCTCTCTCTCTCTCTCTCTTGCAAAATACGAACCTATAACACTGCGCCGTCTCTCTCGACGACGGCCGAGAACACGATATTTGATCAAACTGAAAAGTAATTACATCTAAAATTGATCTCGGCTCCATGATGCAAAAAATAAACAAATAAAAATAAAGTTCAATTGCCTTTGCAACACGATAAAAGAAACATCTCCGTCATCTGAACGTTGCACTCCCGAATTGCTATTCCAATCCACGTAAAATTTTTTTTTTTTTCAGTTTTAACATAGAAGTCTTCAATGGATTTCAGTCTTCAGTGGATTTCATTGGGGGTCTTGTAAGGCTTTCGATATTCTACAATAATTCTTAAATTATTTGGGTATGGGAAAACTGCTTATATACTATCTATATTAATATTATTATTATTATTATTATTATTATTATTATTATTATTATTACTTCATTAGATGAATAATAGGAGTTCAGTCAAGAAAACTCTACAGCGCATAACATTTCGAAACATCCTCTGGTTATGCTAGCAAATTAATATTTTATATTTATATCTTCAGTTGAATAAGTTTGGAACGTTGCCATACCGTCAAAAAAAAAAAAAAAAAAAAAAAAAAAAACAAAAAAAACTGCTTGAATTCAGAAACACTCTGAAAAATGAGATAATTCCTTTAGCAGATCTTTATTAATTTTTTTTATCAAATTATTAAGCATACGGCGAGGTCTTATACTTTCATTTCTTTTGATATGAACTTTACGTAAGGAAATGAAGACAGCTGTCTGTTGTGAGTATTATTTAAGAGGAAAACTTACCAAAATGTAGGCTTGCTATTTTTTTTAATCCTAGTTTATTTTTCTTAACTATAAGATATATTTTAAACATTTGCAAATATGGTCTAGAAAACACAGGTAATGCCAAAGGCCAAACACTGATACAGTCGATGTGCGTTCTTGCTTTCTCGATGAGCAAAGGAAAATCATTACAAAATAATCTATAGTACGATATTAGGAGCGGACAGAAATGTTTGAAAATTAATCTGAATAGTGAAAAATGAATAAAATGTAAGAATTTATAGCCGTCACACGACATCTACGTTTCCTTCAAACTTTCAATTTTTAAGATTTACTATCTTTCTGTCTACCAAGGAAGTAACAATTCTCGTAGTATTTTTCTTTCGATCTTACCTTCGTTATCTTGACCACTCTCTCCATCAACTCCTATTAATACTATAACTATTTTAACAATGGAATATCAGAATAACATGATCATTGTGAAAAAAGTCAATGTAAAGGAGATAGCAGGAGTAACCGTCCATATACTATAAGAATCAAAAACATTTCCTGCGAGTAAAACAATCAACAACATAACACGCAAACTAACTGCAGCACAGGAAAAAAAAAAACTTGTTCAAAGAAGCATCACATCACTCATAAGCGACTCTTCCAAAGGCGTGTATTTTATCTTTGTGACTACGGAATTCTCAGCAGGATATCCCGCTTCTCCTTCCCCCAGCAAATTTTGAAATTGAAATGAAGGCCTGGAGCTCCATCGCAATCGAGATGGCCACTGGCAGGGATGGAGCCCATCACACTCTTCGGAAAATTCTGCGTGTGTGGCTGCGTGGTTTTATATCTCTCTATAAATCTGCTGACATATACTGTAAATACACACCTTCACACACATATATATGTGTGTATGTGTGTGTGTATGCCTTCTTGTTGCAACGTAACCATTCTGTATAAACCTATATTACTTTAAATTTTGTTATTTCGTCAACTACTATTTTTTTTATTTGACTCTATTAACTTTCACTTATTTCATCGATTGGTATTGTTGTCTTACTATACTTTCAGTTATAATATTATTAAAATAATTACTGTGCATTATCCCCTTACATATATGTATATATATATAATATAATATATATATATATATATATATATATAATATATATATATATATATGACTGGTAAAAATGTTCTGTTACAACAGAATTTCATCTAATAAAAGGAGCCCATAAAAACGCCAAAATATAAAGAGAAAAGTACTATATTTCAAAGATTGCTGCCTTATGCCAGCACGGGCTCTTGCTCATAGAGCAGCCCGTAGCCAATCAGTAGGAATCCGTTTCATCCGCTCTTAGTAGCCAAACAAAATTGAACAATGCACCGGTAAATAAATGGGCATTGCCAATTACTTTCTTTTTTTTGGGGCAACAAGAGGTATAATTCTTATCAAATTAATCGAGAATGATATAGGGATAAAACCGCAGGATGAGAGAGAGAGAGAGAGAGACTTCGCTCCCACTCTTACCATAAATAAGTCAGGTGCGGAGTCAGCAAGCCGTAAAAAGCAATTATAAAAATATCTCAGGTGTGCTCATCCTCTTACCTGTCGTTTCGCCTCCGGCAATTCGCACTTACCCTCCCCAAAATACTCCTCCAGATTCAGAATTTCCTCTCCTGAAGACCGCATGTAAAACGCTCGAACACACTTATTTTCTCCTTCGAAACTTCAATGGTTTTGAAAGTTTACATAAGGAAAAATACACACAAACACACAAAAATACATACATACATATATATACATATCAATACATACATAAATGCATAACCACATATATATATTCAGTTGTATTCCTCATAGGAAAATGAAAATGCCCAACGCTCCAAGAAGAGGTCCATTGGAGAACGAAACTGTTGGGCATTTTCTGAGACATACCTTTTTCATTTTCCTATGTGGAATACAACTGAATTACAATATCTTCGTGTCTAAGAAGATTACCAGTACATATATATATGTACTGGTAATCTTCTTAGACACCTGAGATATTTTTATAATTATATATATATTATAAAAATATATAAATATATTTCTATAATTATATATATATTATATATATATATGTATACATATGTATATACATACATAAACATGTGTGTGTGTGTGTGTGTTCTTGGGCATAATCCCCCTCGCAGGCAATTCTTGTGGCGTCTATTATTTTCCAAAAACCTTTTATTATATTTCCTGCAGCTTTTCTAATCCTTGAGGCTAAAGTTCTCAAGGGGCGAAAATGGTTGCGATTTGCCCTTATCGCGAAAACCGTTTCTGCCATATTAGCTCATGGCTATCATTGGTGCAATGGTAACCCTGCCGATATATGGTTGTTTCAGACTGAGCAGGCTATATGCCAGTACGGTTATTCTTAAAAAAAAAAAAAAAAAAAAAAAAAAAAAAAAAAAAAAAAAAACAAAAAAAAAAAAAACTGCTAATAATGACTGGTTTGGTAATACAAGCGAAAATGACATATCACGAGCAGATAAAGGAATAGAGATAAAAACTTGTAAAAATATAACTGGTTGTGGCTCATTCAAGCGATATGTCACAAAACACATTCGACTAATAATAAAAATCATAAAGATAACAACAATAATAGAATTAATAATGAAAATACACTAAAAAGAGCTGGTGTCTTCCATCCACTTAGCGTCTTCAAAGCTCTCTCGTTGTCTTTTATTTTACTATATTTTACTCGCCACGAAGCTTTGGAAAATTGGCTCCGTGGATCCGATGAGATTCCTGGAGGCGACGTAATTTCCTCCTGCCGGAGGGTTAACGTAATCGGAGGACATTTGGAAATTCGAGGTGATGTGCTGTACTGCGTTGTCCCCCTTTCTGCAATCACCAGCCAAGTACTACGCCACTCAGCTGAGGTGGGCACTGGGTGATTGCACTTTTATACCATGGGTGGTAGGGTGGCATCATATGAACTTAACAGGAGGCTAACACCATCTGAGCAATGACCCCTCTAAGGAGAAAGGCGTACTATGTATGTATGTATTGTATGTTATATATATATATATATATATATATATATATATAATACTATATATATATATATATATATGCAACTGTAATAGCCACAATGCCCTCTTACTTATATATATATAATATATATATTATATATATATATATATATATATATATATACATATATATATATATTCATTTCATCGAGCTACAATGTCCTTTAATATCTAATTCGCTCTACCTCGGAATTAATGTATTTTCATATATGCTTAACCGAAGGGAATTTTTTACACGAAATAATAGATTTGCGCGAAAGGTATTTGAGGGTGAGAAGAGACGACATATATGCTTAACCGAAGGGGAATTTTTTTACACGATAATAGATTTGCGCGAAAGGTATTGTGAGGGTGAGAGACGACATAAACTTATGCCTCTTGCGTGGTGGGGTAGGTAAAAGCTTCCACTGTCGTCCTGGATTTGATGGCTTCTTAGGTTCGCGCCTGGGACCAGGCAATCTATTATCGTGTAAAAAAATTCCCCTTCGGTTAAGCTATATATGAAAATATATTAATTCCGAGGTAGAGCGAATTAGATATTAAAGGACATTGTAGCTCCATGATATATATATATATATATATATATATATATATATATATATATATATGTATATATATATATATATAGCGCATACTTGTATAACCTCATAATCTACCAACACTAAGTCATAAAAATAAGATGAAAAAACTACTAAATCTATTATCCGTGATTGCCGATAATCGTGATGAAGCTCCACACACACAACGTGGAGACAAAGACGCCATTCCCCAAATCACTCCGGAAGCGTTCGCAAGAAGCACGAGGAGCGGAGACAGAAGATAATGTCGTCGCGTGGAAGCATCTCCATCATAAAGCTACAAAAGAATTCTTCGGAAATGCTCCGGAGAAATTGCTTTTCGGCGAAACGGACCCTTCGCCGTCACTTGCCAATATGAAAGGTGGTTTTTGTAACTTGATTGCCGTCACAGTTATTATCATTATTCTTCAATACTACATCAGCATTCTTATGGGACACGTCAAAAGTGCATTAGCATATCTAACAATCTTCTATACAATAAAACGCTCTTTATTGCCATCGCAATCGTTATTATTATTCATACTTCAATGGCATTCTTATGGAACAAGTCAAAACGACGTTGACATGTTTAACAATATTCTGCCGCATAAAATGCTACCATATATCTCTAAAAATAACAGCAAAATACAATAGAATCATGTAAAAACAGATAACTTCAAAAAGTAAAAATAACATAAAATCAATATGAACAGATAACATCAATAACTAAAAATAAGATGAAAGTGAAGAGATATATAAAACCAAAAGAAGAATATCTTGGCAACTTCATGCACAGCCATGACTCTCACCTTGGAATTTGGTGGGAAAAAAAAGAGAGAAAAAAAGGGAAATCTAAGACATTGACCAAAGTTGACGCCGCAGTCACAACATCAGTGACGGAGACGTGTAAATGAAAATGCACGTCACCCTTACACCTGCCCCCCCCCCCCCCCCCCTTTCCCTTATGAGAAAGCCGATGGGACCTGTAATTTATTCTTCAACTTTTCATCGCTCGAGGAGCAAGAGAAAGTTAGCAAGGACAATTATTGATATTATTAGGAAAATGGCATCACAAATGACAAGGTCCCCTAAGCAGAATATTACTTACTGAGAGTGAGGAAAAGTTAATAAAGACATTTCATTAACTTTATAAGTAAACTGGCATCACAAACGACAAGGTCACCCAAACAAAATATTCCTCATTAAGAGCAAGGAAAAGTTAATAAAGACATTTGATTAATTTTACAAGTTAACTGGCCTCACAAACGATAAGGTCCCCTAAGCAGAATATTACCCATTGAGAGCAAGGAATTGTTAGCAAAGACAATTGACTGATTTCATAAATAGACTACCATCACAAATGACAAGGTCACCTAGGCCCAACACTACTCATTGATCATATTTTTTGTGAAGAGGAAGGGCTAACAAAATCGTCTCACCTAGCTGGTATTTTGTTCCAAAGCGAAAGTAAACCGATTAAAGGCTTGGAGGCTTACAGTATAATAGAATATGCAAAGTCTATGGAGGCTTTGTGAAGTAATACAGAAAGATCGTTAGGAAAAAAGGAATGGAATAAAACACAGGTTAGAAAATAAACTGGAACAGAAGATAGATGGTAACCAAACGAAAATATGTTAGTAAAGACGGAAGTACATGAGAGAGAGAGAGAGAGAGAGGAGAGAGAGAGAGAGAGAGGAGAGAGAGAGAGAGAGTTAGGAAAACTGTCTCGCTAGCCGAGACAAACTATATACTATGTAACCCAGGTCCATTAAATACATTTACAGGACCTTGCATATGACGTTATACAGCAGATAGCGATAGCCAAGAAGTGTCCACAAGCTAAAGTGAATGCACACACGATGGCAAAAGTGGAACCTGACTTGCATAAGCACCAATATCTATGCTATAGCTGACGCTACTTTTACCTATACATTAAAAGATGCTAAGAGCAAGTCATTATATCTATGCTTTAAAGAAGTCATTATATCTATGCTTTAAAGAAGTCATTATGTCTATGCTTTAAAGAAGTCATTATATCTATGCTTTAAAGAAGTCATTATATCTATGCTTTAAAGAAATACTCAAGAACGGAAGGGCGGATTTTGAAGGAAATTGGCGAGAACATTCACCGAGTGTACTCATAATATTATGAATAAGCTTCTCGCCATGAAAACCATTTAGCTCATTAGAGAGAGGAGTATTGTGCATCTTGGCAGGAGTCAGCTCAATACTACGCCCTGTTGTTCCTAATGTATTCAATGCCAACGACCTCGAAAATAACAAAAGGGAAATGAGAATTGTTTCAGATCGAGTTATGGGAAAATATTTTTCACAAAATGAAACTCCGTTTCCGTAATCGCTTATACTAACCCGTAAAAGAGTTTATTAATGGAATCACATAATGGCAGTTGTTCACTCCTGAAAAATTAGGGAAGATTACCATTAATTTGATAAATTGTTGGCATATGCTGGGAACTTCCAAGTATATTCTCCCATCGCTCCTAATGTTTTCGTAAACCTTGCCTATTTTAACGTTTTTAACGTTATTGCCTTTTCTTCCACGTCACCATAATAATATACTGGCAACACGATGACGCCTCGCTTCTAATAATATGGTAGCGTTCAGAATTAATACCAGAGACAAAGACAGAATTAATTCTTACATTTGCTTCTGACCTTTACCCCTGGCAAACAGTGTTCCCAACATCTGCGTCACCAAAGTACACGGAGGAGTATTCCTTTCTTAGAAATACAACCAGCTTTTGTAACGAAAAATGGGGTCTTCCACAAGACATCTAAAGCATGTTCAACAACTTTCGTCTGATCAGTTCCCGCATGTAGGTATCTTTTATTATCCACGACACTGGGCAAAAAACATGAGGTTCTGCGAGGCTCAAATGCCGCATCCCACCGCCTGATTCCTTCTCCGAACATCTCAAGGTCGCTTCTGTTCAGTGAATTAGCCAACGCCGGAGGTAAAATGTAAACAGAGGCTCTCACTGCTGCTTGACGCTTTTCATCGACCTGGAAGCTTTTCCGCGTAAGAGGTCAGGTATGATGATTTCGATTGAGCTGGTTAAATGCCAGCATGGGCTCTCTCACCTCGGCGGCCATTAACCAAGTCACCATTAGTTTATCGTGATGAAGCTACAATTCATAGATATGTAAAAAATGAAAACGTCTGTCAAACCAACTGGAAAACCTACAAAAGTCATTGTCTGACAATAAACAAAGCTCAGGAACAGCTTCACCTACAGGAAACATACTGGGATCTTAACATGATGAAGTAACATGACACATAAACTATATCAAGCAAGCTAAACATAACGAGTTATATTTCAAATATTCTTGTGTTCGGAAAACACACGCATACTCACAAGCACATACAAAAAAACACACACGCACACACACATATACTACATATGTATAACTGAATCACGAAAGTTTGGAACGTGATAAATGCATAAATAAAGCTACTCCAGTGTTTCACTTCCCTTCGTGGCTTACACCTTTCTATATATATATATATATATATATATATATATATATATATATATATATATATATAATATAAACTAAAAAGTCATTGACCCTTACGGGGATGTAACGTCAAGTGATCCACCAAGTTAAAGTAAAAGTTGAAAGCAAAAGGAGGAGCGAGCGAATCCCCCGATAGCCAGCTATAAAAAAGGCGTACCTAAAAGCGTGAGTTGAGCAAGAGAGGAAATGCCCAAAGGGAAAGGGGGTGGGTGGGGCCTTGGGGTGGGTTGTAGGGGGCAGGGGTTCAAACGAACGACCGAAAGAGAAAGAGGAAGAGGAAGACGACGACGACAACGAACACCCAACGCGCCTGCGCAAATTTCCGGCACGTCGGGAGAAACGCTCACGCCCATTAGCACTGCTTGGACTTTCTCCTCCAGATAATGGACACCTGTTTCATTCAAGCCATAATGATGGAGACCTTCATTTCCAGTCATTTTGAATGGCGAGATTGCGAAAATAAGGTCGTTGGAAAAGAGGAAAAAAAAAAAATACACATTTTACGCTTTCATTCCTTCCCGCCTTGCAGTCATGAAGTATCGGATTAAATCCCAGGCGAGGCCGGAGATATCTTTGACCCCATTTTCTGAAAAGACCCCCTGTGCCACAATAAGTGACCTGTGAACTGAATTTTTGTACTCCCGGGCTAACAGACCAGTGGACTGTATGTAGTTTGCGGGGTGGGAGACACAAGAGCAACAAGATAACAAGGAAAAGTTGATTACAGGTAGGTCTTTAAATCACGCTGTCCCTTGCGTGTATATATACATACATACATACATATATATATATATGTATATATATATATATATATATATATATATATATATATATATAGAATCTACTGGTCACTTTTTTACCAGATACATATGCAACTGTAATACCCACAATGCCTTTGAACCTGGATTTTCAGGTTTTGTAATGAAAAGCGTATCCAAAAAAGAGCAAAGATTTCAAGAAGTTAAGAGGGCATTGCGGCTATTACACACACACACACATATATATAGCAAGGTCTTTGTATTACATGAGGGCCTCAACGAGTTTGTTTGTTTGCATGGTGTTTTTACGTTGCAATCTTCCCTCCACTGAGATGGAATCACATCAAATATTCTCTCTCTCTCTCTCCCAACTCCCGCGCACAGGTAAAGAATACAGAGCCTAAGCCTTGAGCATAAATGTAACTCGGTTGCCTGACTGATAGAGTTTATGGGTCGATGATTCCTGTGTTACTAAGCGGTTTTGAAATGAAAAAAAAAAAAAAAGTGGTAAAAAAATGAAAGAAAATATTTGTAATGCCTTTGTCGCGCCATTGCTGTATTCTACGTATTATGGTCCAGTGGTTATCAGCCCTGCCTCACTAGCGAGACTCCAAGATTACAATGCAATTCCGAGATCGATCTCGGGGAGAAGGGAGGGGTTGGGGATTTGCGCCCCATTGATTTAGACCCGTGACCTGACAAATTTATCGTGAGCTTGTTGAACTCGGCAACGAATTATATGTACTTTTGAATCAGCCGACTGTGATGGGTTGTCGAGAGGGTAGAAAATGCCACTGGGGGTAGAAGCCTTTTCCCATAAGGCTTCTCAGGGCCAGATGGTTATAGTTAACTTCGTTTGGAGTCACCCCTCTACAGAGAGAGAGAGAGAGAGAGAGAGAGAGAGAGAGAGAGAGAGAGAGAGAGAGAGAAAATCCCTTCTCAACAACTGTAGCAAGCCTAAAGCCTTTTTGAAAGGAAAGTAGCAATGAAGAAAAAAAAGAGGAAATAGTAATAAGTGTAAATAAAACACTTCTCCTGCAATATATACATATATATATATATATATATATATATATATATATATATATATATACACACACACACACACACACACACACACACACACATATATATATATATATATATATATATATATATATATAACATATATATAGTGTGTGTGTGTGTTAACTTCAGTGCTCGCAACAGTTTTTCCTTAATAAAAACTCCAACAGAAATTCAATTAATATTACCTTTTAGTGTAGATTGACGATATATGAAAAAGTACAAAGGAGCATAGCAAAAGCAAAGGGCGAATCTGATTAAAATTAAATGAGCATCAAATAAGCAAAGCTGCGCCTAATTTCTGAGTATACCTTTACCCAGCACCACAATGCTGTAAAGCAGCATCATACCTTAAACTCAGGAGTATATAATCCTTATATACGCACTGCTGCACCTCTCATTCACGGACATTAAAATAATTCTTTTCGCCTGAATAATAGATTGCGGAGAACTTGCAAAACACCGATCCATTATTTATGCTGGGTTAAGTTAGGCTTTCTAATGCGTATGAACACTCTTAAGACTACTGCCGTTGAAATACAATCTGGATGCTAACATGATTCTCACCAAAGTCGAAACGTAATTCGGATAATACTCATGAATAATAAATGTGACGAAAAAAGGTAATCCTCTCTCTCTCTCTCTCTCTCTCTCTCTCTCTCTCTCTCTCTCTCTCTCTCTCTCTCTCGGGAGTGACGAGTTAGCATAATTTATAAAGAAGAGGCTCAAGTCTCGCCTGGCGAAGACAGAAAAGAAAAATATCCACTGGAAAAAAAAAAATGGATGATGATGGCGGGAGTATACACGACTGAATTAAAAAAAAAAGTTATAAGCTTGAAAATTTGACGAGAGAGATTGTCCTCAGGATTTCAGACTGAGAGAGAGAGAGAGAGAGAGAGAGAGAGAGAGAGAGAGAGAGCATTTCACTGTCCTCGGGAATTCAGATCTTAAAACACCCTAAGAGGAGGAGAGAGAGAGAGAGAGAGAGAGAGAGAGAGAGAGAGAGAATTTCTCTGTCCTTAGGATTTCAGAACTCTCTCTCTCTCTATCTCTCTCAATGTCGCAGTGTCTGACGCATCCTTACAGAGACTTCTGGTGGGCCGGAGGGTATGCAAGATATTTCTCTTCAGCGAGGCAAGAGTCATTTGCACGTGCGCAGCCATGCGTAGAATTCCATAAGATTTTCTCCGCTTTGTTCTTAGCAGTTTCTGTTCCTATAGTCTCTCTCTCTCTCTCTCTCTCTCTCTGAGCGAACGTCTGCGCACTTTTCCCAATCCCTGTAAGCATTAACAGATGCCTTATCATACCTGCTCCCTTTTCCAAATACCCGAAAGCATTAAGAGATGCCTATAATAAGGACTGAACGGATAACTTTTTATTCCCATCTCGTAACCGAAAAATACTATACATGAAGTTTAACAACCAAGTCATTTCTTGAATGCGTACATCTACCACTGTTAAGATGTTATGTATCATCTCAGTTTCTTACGCACATCATTATTTTCTTTCTCTGTTATCTTGTTTCTGTCGTTCTCGCCCTGCAATGGCATTCTTACGCAAATCTTGCTACAAGTGCGTTTAACATACTCATTCATTCGTTCCTATATCAACTACGGACCAGTGACTGTGAAATATATACCACTACCCTGCAGTTTCATGATTTTGGGAATGGCGCATAAGGGAAAAAAAATTGGGAACGTTCCACAAACGACGCCAAGGCAGCAACATGATACGATACATTTCCTGGGAAATTGGGCTCGGCCAGATCAAACGGCAGGAGGCAGAGTAGAAACAGGGTAGAAACAGGGTAGAAAGACAGTCATGGTCGTTACGATTTGTTAACGAGTCGTTAAGAGGAAAGAATCTCTCCAACGAGAGGATCCAGTAGAAGATGACGCTTATATAATAATGCTGCCTCTTCCTCGGCTTATGTGGTAGACTGGACAAGTAATGCAGCGCCCTTGCAAACCCCAAGCGCCATCGCTTTATGCTTGGCTGTCCTGCTTCTTTAGCTTGAGCTTTCGCCAATTTCCACCTGTCATTAACATCCAATTCTTCGGGAAAGTCCAACATCCAATTCTTCGGGAAAGACGCACATCCAATTTTTCGGGGATCTAACATCCAATCCTTCGGGTAATATCCAATCCTTCGGGAAGGTCTAACATCCAATTTTTCGGGGAAGTCTAACATCCAATCCTTCGGGAAGGTCTAACATCCAATTCTTCGGGAAAGACGCACATCCAAATTTTCGGGTAACATCCAACCCTTCGGGAAAGTCTAACATCCAATTTTTCGGGGAAGTCTAACATCCCATCCTTCGGGTAACATCCAATCCTTCGGGTAATATCCAATCCTTCGGGAAAGTCTAACATCCAATTTCTCGGGAAAGTCTAAACCTGTGAGAGTCGTGATTTTAAACTAGATTACAATTATTGCGAGGTACAGGCATCCGAATGCACTGCTAATGCAATATATTTGCCTAACCAACCCTGCTCGCTTCTCTACTGCATATTCCAGATGATGAAATGAATATGCACCCATCTTGGTTCTAGTAAAGAAGGTAATACGACTGCGTTCCATCCCCCCCCCCCCCCCACATCCACCCACTCCCTACCCAAACCACCCTTGGTCAAGGTCAATGCACCTTGTACTTATTGAAAGGCGGAGAATAAATTTCAAATATAAATTTAAATGTCATGACTTACATTAAAGTTGTGAAAAGAATTTACAGCATTTGTACCCATCATTTCAGCTTTTAGCAAAGATTACAGATGTGAGAGAATTTACAGCATTTGTACCGAAAATTTCACCTTACAGCAGTCCACTTAAAAAAAAAAAAAAAAAAAAAAAAGTGGATCACATCACTGACGCAATCAATCGGATTTCCCTCCAAGCGCGGCGCCGATGACCTAAGTTGTTGTGACGCCATGATACATTTTTACATCAATCAATCAATCCCTCCAAGAGCGTTCATGAAAGATAAATTTCCCTTTGCACCTACTAAGCCTGACTGAAATCCCAGCGAAATGACAAGGTAAGCGTGACAGACAGACGAACGGAGAGAACACTACAATACCTCATAGGGGATTAACAAAACACCAACAACAATGATAGATAATGACCAACGAATGATGAATAATCACGTTCTAGAGTAGGAAGGAATTTCACCAATACATCTAGTATACTTTCATTTTTACACAGGTCTTAATACATCCTGTTAACGCGTATTTCGAGGGGTCTTCTATTCCTATAATCTCTTTTCCTATAATCCTACCGAAGGTCATACACACATATCAAAAGGATACTAAGAATAAATACATTATTGAAACAACAATATGAAGAAGGACTCTTTGCTGTTCAGTGGTGATTATCCTGACGTCAATTTTCCTGTTACACAATCAACTTACCTAAACTTAGATCTCAAACGTCGTTTCGTACATAAAATGTTCTTACCTTAAAAAGATATTTTTAGGTTAAAATAAGAGATATGAATTTGGGTTGCGGAGAACAGAGTCACTTTCTGGGCTGTATTTAAAAAGAAACTTCATTCAGACGCTAAGGAAAGAGAATTAAATAAAGCTTCAAAGAAAGGTGCGAGGCAGACTTATACAGACTGTTTGTCTTATAAGGTCCAAATCCTCCAAGGCCACAAACAAATTCTTGACCATTTATCGAAATGTTAATGGAGATAGCGTAGTACTTTTTGGCAACCAGGGGACGTGCAAGACCCGATTAAAGTGAAGCGGGTATATCTTGGACGTGTCACGGTGGTGCCAAAAGCGAATAATCTCATGATGCTTCTACTCTTCCGTTTAACGCCCACGGTATACCCACGGGATACCCCGGCTGCCAAGGACAGGGAAGGGTAGGGAATTGGTAACATCATCCCCAGGATCACTGTGATCTAAGGTTACCTGGCGAAGTTGCGTTGTTGCATTGAATTTAGCAGAAAAGCCACAGACGCTGAACAACAGAATCTTGTCACTCGATACCCGAGAACCATCTCGATATAACTTAAGCTTGCAGCGTCTTCCCTGTTTGGACGCTAATCACTGCATTTTCTTTCTATCTACAACCATACCAGTGTCAATTACAAATAATATTAATCGTGATTAGATATGCTAATATCATTGCATTTTCTATGTACAAGTATACTCATGTCAACTGCAAATAATGTTGATCGAGGTAACATTTTTTTCTTGTATAAAAAATAAGTTTTTAACGCTGGCGAGTCAAGTGTAAGATTTTATGACTTATTCTATTATAGATACCGATAACATTAATACCAATAAAAAAATGTATGTACCGGATGTGAATGCGACTCCAGCCACCAACGAATGCTTAGCGAGCAAAGTATAAATCTGTCTATTGAAACGTAACAAAACTTCCATATCTACGTCAGGGATCCAAAACGCAGATCTGTTCTATTGAATTTCAGGAAATAAATCTTCTGTTATATTTATGTATCATTTCTTTGTGTAGCTTTTATAAACTGCAGAAGAGACGGTCATGTTACTTCCTCCAATTGTGCGCTGAATAGTTGTCATAGAAAATGAGTAGTTATAATAGAAAATGAAAGTCGAACAGGGAGGCAGCAGAACATCCTTAAGAAGCACGGCTTTGCGTCATCCTTAGGAATAGAACAACAAATGCATATGGCAAGTCTCCGCTTAAAATAGATTTATAGTTCATAATATTCTTTGTTTCATAGAGGCGTGTCTAGTTCCCTATGTTCATTATTTATCCTTACATGCAAACCCCGGGCTATGCACATAGAGTTTCCCTTTTGAAAAAATAATTTACCAAATATCAGATTATTTTAACAAATGTATAATATTCATAATTGTTGAAAATTCGGTTACTATTTGCTGTGAAATTTAGATTCTCTCTCTCTCTTTCAATTTCGTAAGCCCTGCTATAAGGAAACGTCTCTTTTTCTGCTCCGACCATTTTTGCAAGTTCCAATTTTACTCTGTCCAGACTTTCTCTCTCTCTCTCTCTCTCTCTCTCTCTCTCTCAAATCAATGCATACGAGAGGAACTTTGAATAAAAGAGGCAATTACACGGCCACAGACAAAAGGCTTTTCGGAAAACACCAGATCAAAGCATGATAAGGGATAGGCAGGTAAGACCGATGTTCGCAAACGCAACCCTAATCCTCGTCCAACCCCCCCCCCCTCCAGTCCTCCTGGTAGTACTATTGCCTAGCCCCCCCCCCCCCCCCCACAACCGTGTGGCCGTCCCATCCCGTCCGTAACCTCCAGTATAAAGGCTCTACCGGGAGCTTTGGAACACAGCCAGTCAAACCAAGGTCTAAAGAATCAAACATTCCAAACGGAACGCTTATAATATATCGCACACTTCTTTCTGTCCAGTACAGCGAATGATGTACAGCAGAGTCACTTTTAGTTAGATTCAATATTGAGGCTTTAACGCGCTGAATGGGGCATCCTTCGAGAAACACGAGAGGTTAAATGGGATTTCGTAAAAGATTTGAATGGAAATCCAATACGAGGATTTTACTTCGTTGAAGAAACATGAGAGGTTACATGGAATTTCAAAAAAGGTTTGAGTGAAAATCTAATAGAAGCATTTTAATTCGTTGAATGGGACAACCTTCGAGAAATATGAGAGGTTAAATGGGATCTCGCAAAAGATTTGAATGGAAATTCATTATGAGGATTTTACTTCGTTGAACGGGACATCCTTTGAGGAACATGAGAGGTTAAATGGAATTTCAAAAAATGGAAATTTAATAGAAGCATTTTAATTCGTTGGACGGGACAACCTTTCATAAATCTGGGGGCTTCAGAATTTCATAAAAGATTTGAATGGAAACTCAATATGAGGATTTTACTTCGTTGAATGGGACATCCCTTGAGATACATGAGGGGTTAAATGGAATTTCATGAAAGACTTGAATGGAAATTTAATAGGAGCATTTTAATTCGTTGAATGGGTCATCCTGTGATGCATCTGAGACGTTGAATGGACCTTGCAAATGACACAAGAGACGGTAAATGGAAAATTCTATGAAAAAATCTAGGACGCTGAATAAATACTAAATCGGAAATTTTGAGATATGAAAAGGAGTTCAGCATGACAAATTTTGAATGTGGGGTGGAATTTTGATCGAGTAAATTTGAGATTGAATTCATTTCAACGTAAAGAATCTCAGAAAATGAATGATTTTTAAGCTGACAATATGTCACGCTGAATAGATTTTTGCCGGTAAAACTTTAGATGTTGAATGGAATTCTAAAAAAAATAATAATAAAAGACTGTAATAAAATTCAAAAATAAGAAACCCCAGACTTTGAATGAAATCTGATGCAATAAATCTTCTAAGGCTGGATGAATTTCATGAGAAATCAACGATGGTGAATGGAATAAGGTGTGGACAAATAAAGTACAGAATTCTGAGCCGCTGAAATGACATTTTCATCAGAAGTTCGAGGGGAAGTAGTACTCGTACAGATGCTGACCATAAAAATGAAGGTCAATCGCTTGTCAAGCGTAAATGTCGGTTGGCATTATATATCAAATATATTTCAAAACAAAAACAACATGACCGGATAAACAGTTGTCTCCATAAATGTACATTTAGTCTCTCTCTCTCTCTCCTCTCTCTCTCTCTCTCTCTATCTCTCTCGCTCTCTCTCTAATATAATATATATATATCTTATATATATATATATATATATCATGTAATATAAATATATGTATTGTGTGTAGGTATATATATACATATATAATACTAATATATGTATACTACAAGTAATATTATTTTTATAAATTGTATGTACAAATAATTACTGAGAGAGAGAGAGAGAGATAGAGAAGAGAGAGAGAGAGAGAGAGTCAGGGTGGCAATACAAAACACTGCGGATTTCCTCTATTACCGGTGGCCCTGTACGGTAATTACGCAATACGTAAAGTGTGCTACATAATAATAATAAAATAAACGGCACCCATTTAATCTAAGAATTACTCGTTCTTTTAGCCACAGACCAGGCGAGTTAATTCAAGACTCCATATGTTATATTATATATTATATATATATATATATATATCATATATATATAATTATATATAATTAGCTATCTATATATATATAAATATATATATATATATATATTGTACTTGAACAGATATATATAATAAATTTCTTCTCACCTACATGAATTTTTGACTCCTCTCAATTCCTTTAGAACTAGATATGAATCGGGTATTGGTATGAACTGGGTATTAGTATAAATACAAGACCAACTACTATTTAGAATTCCTCTGCTTCGACCCATTCTTTTTAGTTGTCCTCTTCGTCGGCTCTTCATTGAAACTCATTAACCTATAAGCTAATTAGTATCCTTCTAGAGTTAACTTTGAAATCATTACCTTAGACATTATTTTTTTATTTATTTTTTTATTTTAGAATCCTTCCACTGCTCGCTGTCGTCGTGATGATTCTTTGTGCAGTGGCGTTTTTGCCAAATACTTTTTGGCGTTTTATCGCGCACAGAATCATTCACAAAAACGCGGCCTGACGTTTGTACCAGCATTATTTTATTTTTTGAAAGCGCTAAAGAAAAATTGCGACGGAGAAGTGCTGTAAATATAAATTCTTGATACATTCGTGTACAAAATTCTTGATACATTATGTTACAAAAATAGGAGTATTTTTCCGTTAAAGAATGTTACGATTTTTGCTATACATATGGGGAACGATAAGGTCTTTTTTATTCGTGAAAAAACGTTAATTACTTTTTTTATTCGGAAAGAAACGTTTAGAAATTTTTTTATATATAATGGAGTAACATCCTTTCCAGTAATGTACGACCGTAATGTTAAAAAAACAAAAATCAGAGACGATTTTTCATCAAAATTCCAGTGTTCACAATTATGACAGGAAGTCACATGCATATCTAGTGGGCGACTCGCCAGAAGGACGAACAAGTCTGGGACTTTAACCTCACAAGTCACATTACGTCAGGCCAAACTAGCATAAGCCCGGAATAATTTACCAATTTTCTTTTAAGGGCTGTCGATGCTATAAATAATTTGACAAAATTAAAATATTGACAAATAAGTTTAACACTTGATTCGACGAGGGTGAGGAACTTCATAGTGGGTCTTGCTAATTCCATCGATATGACTTGTTTTACGTTTAATTGTCAAGCTTTACCTTATCGTATTTATACACAAAAGCTAACAAATATACAAACGAGAATAAACACACACAAACACTATATATATCGTGTATGTGTTTCAAACAAAAATATCACATACACAAGTAAGTCTGATTACAAGTTGTTCTTCACCACTTCAACCAATAAAAGATATGCACATTTAATACCCTCAGCGAAAAGTATCGTCGCGAAGAAACAGCAACAAAAGCAAACAGAATTATAAAAACATGAAAGCTACAAAGCCGGTGCACAAAAGACAAACAAAAACAAGCAATACAATATACTGAAGAGACGAAAAATCTGAAAGAAAGTACAGGGTACACATCAAAGAACAACAACTGCAAAATAAGAGAGAGAGAGAGAGAGAGAGAGAGAGAGAGAGAGAGAGAGAGTCACTACACTCGACGACATCATCATCATCATCATCCTCGTCACCACCCACCACCGCCGGAATCACCTGATACGTCAACCTATGACACCTGATCAAGATGAAGAAACTCTTTCCCGACAGGTGATCACCTGAAACCTTTCCCGAGTTACCCACAAGGAAAGAATCTCTCTCTCTCTCTCTCTCTCTCTCTCTCTCTCTCTCTCTCTCTCTCTCTCTCTCTCTCCTACAATCTTTCTCTCTCTCTTTCTGAATCTTTCTCTCTCTCCCTGAATCTCTCTCTCTCTCCTGAATCTTTCTCTCTCTCTCTCTTTAGCCCCCTGAATCTCTCTCTCTCTCTCTCTCTCTCTCTCTCTCTCTCTGCATCACCTGACTTACCTCGAGTTAGGCTGGGTGAACTTCAGCCTCATCTCAGCGACGTGTTCCTCGAGTAATAACACATGGTCTCCTCATTACACTGGCTACATTCACCTGTAGGTTCACGCTCAGAAATCTCTCGACTCCTCTTTCCCACAACACTTTTTCTTTCCTTTATCCTTTTTTTTTTTTTCCTTAGGCCTAGGCTATCCCACAAGACAACACAAGGATCATCGTAATAACGATTAAACGAAAGAGAAGTCAGTCATTTCCAAACCTTTTGAACAGACTCCACCAAAAGGCACGAAATGGTATGGGGGCAAAAATGATCAGCCGAAAAAGTACCTTTTTTACTTCTCTTCTCGTTTCACTGACAAATAACACTGCACTCGTGCTTTAATATCATCAATGACGTGGAATGCTTCGACTCACATCACAAGAACAATAATCCAATCGCCGAGAAAACCTAACGAAACGCAACGAGGACCTTCCTTTGTTGGACGGTCAACGGGCGTCGTGGCGGCGTAGGCGGCCGAGGACGTTACATATACGATAGGTATATGTGAGCAGGAACTCTGGTAGGAAGAAGCGCGTACCTGGATGGGTCGCAACAACTAACTGTTCCAGCAGCACAACGCCAGGTATGAAGGGAGCCTCCTCTCCTCCTCCTCCTCCTCCTCCGGTCCGAAACGAGCCAGTCACCAACCCACTAACATTCGCCGCCGTCAACATTTTTGTCCTCTTTCGCTCCCTCTCCTTCGCCCGTTCCTCGGACCTTCGCCGAATTTCCTGCCATGAAGTACACGCATAATCAAAAGTGACTTTTGCGTCACGGGATGACGAACCTGTCACCAAGCAAAGGCTCTAAAACAAGAAAGCAAACAAAAACCCGAGGATATATCAGCAGCCCCTTGCCTCCGAGCGCGAGAGTTGCCAACGCGGTCATTTCATTCACCACGAGTCTCCGGGAGGACCCAAACGTTTTCGTTCACATACTTTCCTTTACGCGACTTAACGTGAGCTTCTCTCAGTCACTCAATGATTTCAACGTCGTAACTCTACCTACAAACAAAGGGACGTCTTAAACCATAACCCGTCGCTGGCGTCTGTCTGTTGAGCGTCATCTCGCTCTGCCCCTTGAAGAAACTCTGCGCGCATTCCTTTGCCGGACCAAGAAATATGAGGAAAAACTACAAACTTCGCTGCTGATTTCTAATTCGCAAAAGAACAAAACCTTCCTAAGACGTTACAAGAAACGAAGGTAAAAGAAGAAGAAGAAAAAAAAAACCATCAACAGATGCCGATATAAAAATGCGAGACAAAATATGTGACCTTTTGAGCTGCCCATGATCTTGGAAGTCATCAGGCAAGGTGAGATGGGGGAGAAGGAGGGGGGGGGGGGGGGTGGTCGTTCAGGGAGGGATACTAGAGGAAGGAGAGCTTTGTAGCGAGATACGTCTCACATGTAGCAATGCCAGCAGAAGACTTCTGAATGTCGTAACTTTTGTACGTTATTCTTCTTCTCGGGGGCCCAACTCATTTACTTGCAAACACAATGATTAATGAGATCTCGCCGTGTTTACCAATGAAGCCTGGAAGGTCTTCCTGCTTTACAAACAAACTTGAACAACTTTGGTAACCAATTCCGCTTGAAGGCGGATTAATGACTGCGAAATCAACTTCAGCCGTCTGAGGTTAAACGTCATTTTTTCTAAACCATGAACGTATTTTCTCATTTTAGAGAAAAGTTAAATTCGTAAATAATAATTGTGCCTTACGTTTTAGTCAATAAACATTTCAACATATGGCTGCAATACAATATATATATATATATATATATATATATATATATATATATATATATATATATATATATATATATATATCAGACCAGCAATTATCTCTACCGCAAATTGCTGTCTACACATACAATAAATAAATAAATAAAAAATAATAAAAATAAAGAGTTATTTTTTACATGAACAGCCACACGCTTCACGCTTACATAAATTTATGTAAACAAGGTGATGCTGGAAGAGCCAACTCGAAAGCAATTTCTGACGGCTAAACATTTTCTCCAGTCACCGAGAGAGAGAGAGAGAGAGAGAGAGAGAGAGAGAGAGAGAGAGAGAGAGAGAGAGAATCAACCTATAAAAAATTTAATAAACTTAGATATGTGCGCTTAAGGCACCCAATCGTGCGAGGCATTGAACCACCATTCTGATAATTAGAATCTGGAAGAATACTAATCTCCCTTACGAAGATTTTGTCTTGCTTTGGACTAATACAAAATATCAAACGCAGAGAAATAGAGTAATATATATATATATATATATATATATATATATATATATATATATATAGTTCAGCATTATATATGCACATAAGACAAAGTTTTAAATGGTTTATAAATATTTCGTATTTCATTTATATTTTGGGTCGTGACATGACCCATTTCTTCCGATGCCTTAACGATTGTTTGTGTAGGTACGTAGTATTTTTTTATTTGTATTGCTTTATCTTTAGTCGTCTATTCAGGGCATGCTAATCCATTTGTTCCTTTTATATGTTTTTTTATGGGCATTCTAATCTTTAAAAGCTTGCTAAGCTAGTAAATGGCCTTTTTGGGCATGTTCCATCTGCTTTCGTTTTTCAGATTGCCTTACCTTTCCCTTATCCTCAAAGCGAATGCGTTAAGTCCTTTTTATCCTTTCCTTATTTATCTGGAATGCTGACCAAAGGGATCTGTGCATAAAACTTTCAATAAAGGTACGTTATTTGCAAATGGTTTAAGTTTATAACTTGTACATTCTGTAAATGATGTATAAAATGATGTAAAAAAAAATCTTATTACTTTGTAGTTTATTTTATAATAAAAACAAATGGTTCAACTACACCAAAACTCGAGAGTATTAAGGGTGACAAGTGGTGACGCGGTTGATTTAGCGGAACTCCGCCTTATACCTGCATGGTCCATTGCTCAAAGGCACCCATAAGTGGCAAGGTGTTCAATAAAACAGAGGCCCCTGTGGACCTCTCGTCTCGGTCTAATAACAAACCGAGAAGTCACCTGAGAAAAGGGACAAACTGGGCTGATGTGTACGTCTGGACTAAGATCTTCCAACTGAGACGTCGATTAAGTGCATATGAAATAGATCCATGGCCTACACAATTACGAAAAGTAAACTTCCAAAAATAAGGAGCGCAGTAGTAAATGAAACAACCAATTGGGAGAAAGTTCGAAGAACCTAATACGGGGAGTGACGCAAAAATTAGCATTCTGTCATACAATTTTTTTTTCCAGCACACCCCAAGGCACCGCCGACCCTCTGACCGAACTAAACCAGTCAATGTCGAAGGAAAGCCTTTGGAAAAGAAAGCCCTGTAGCAATAGGGTATGCCCTTCGCCTTCAGTCACTTGCTAACGTTCCTCTTGTCCTAATCCATTCACAACTACTGTTCTGGAAGTCATGAACAGAGACACTTGGGTGTATCATTTATTGCTCTTACCTGATCTTACCAAACATTATAAAAAAAAAAACCGTGGCATTCTTCGGCTGAAAATATTCACAAGAGAACTAGCATTTTTAGGCTGATAATAATCTCAAAAGCACTGGCATTTTTAGGCTGATAATAATCACAAGAGAACTAGCATTTTTAGGCTGATAATAAATCTCAAAAGCACTGGCGTTTTTAGGCTGATAATAATCACAAAAGAACTAGCATTTTTAGGCTGATAATAAATCTCAAAAGCACTGGCATTTTTAGGCTGATAATAATCACAAAAGAACTACGTAGCATTTTTAGGCTGATAATAATCACAAAAGCACTGGCATTTTTAGGCTGATAATAATCACAAAAGAATACGTATTTTTTAAGGCATAAGGGTGGGAAATAATCACAAAAGCACTGGCATTTTTAGGCTGATAATAATCACAAAAACACTGGCATTTTTTTTTTTTACAAACTTTCTTGACCGATCCTTTATGAATATGACGAAGGAAGGCGAGATGGGATGACTGAATGACCCTATCTATAGCAAAGCAGGCAGGCCTGGGGGAAAGGACCAAAATCAATCGGCCTGAGAGAACCTGCGGACAGACTCCGTCTAACCGACGCCTGACTGAAAGAATTCCAGATCATTAAGCAAAGTGTTATTTGCACAACCTCTCCAGCTCATCTGGGCAACAAGGCATGTAAGAAACCCAATGGCCTTAAGGTTATTACTACCTTGCGTTCTGCGGTGGTCGAGGCCAGGACCTTACTACCCTGCCCACCACCCCCAACCAAACACCTGCCTTCTCTCTCTCTCTCTCTCTCTCTCTCTCTCTCTCTCTCTCTCGGTTACGCTGCTACTGTACTTGAAGCAGTCATGAAAGAGTAATAAGGTAACTTTCAAAACAAGTTTTAGCAACACTTGCGTTAATGGATATGACGAAAAACCTTCTTATTTTTGTGTTAAACTTTAAAAGGTTTAGATTTCAAGATTTTCTACGTTCTATCCCTGCTGCCCTCTCTCTCTCTCTCTCTCTCTCTCTCTCTCTCTCTCTCTCTCTCTCCCCGTTACACTGCTACTGTTCTTGAAGCATGATTAGGGTGAATAGCCTTGAAGAAGCAACTCGGTAGCTTTCAAGAAGAGTTTACAGTAACATAGATTTTACGGATAAAATATTCTGAAGGATGATGACATTGCTAAACAAGATTTACAAAACAACAACATTCTCGTAAAGGGAAGATGTGTGGATGCTGCAAAATGTTGTTCAAGATAACATCCGAATCAGTTAAAGTCGATTATCAAAGGAGATACTTGTGAATAAGAAAGAGCAAGGGTAAGGGATGAATACAGATGGAACCATCATTACACAATTAAGGTATTAATACATTACCGCCAGACGATAGATATTTCGCTACCTTTTGTACTCCAATGATACATACTCGTACTTCATAAGACATAACCAACGCATGCACATAAACCAAGGCACATTACATTACAATTCATAAAGCGGTAAAATATGATTCGTCTTTTAGACATCTCTCGCATCTGCCAGTCTTTCGGAGCACCCAACTAAAGTGTGTATTTCCAACGCCCAAGATCCACCAAGGATCAAGTGAAAAATGACGGACGATTCCAATTGGTACGTCTCTCTGTGCGTGGAACGAACGGAGCTTTGAACTGAGATATCCTAGAGAGGGAGAGAGAATTGAGAATATATATATATATATATATATATATATATATATATATATATATATATGTGTACATATATATATATATATATATATATATATATATATCTATATATATATATAACCACAATATCAAATGTCCACATTTCGAAAAGAAACTCCCCTTCGTTGGGGCGAAGTAAAATAGCCCTTCCTTCCAGGTGCGACCACACCCATATTTTTTCCTTAGCCATTCTACAGACACAGTCAATACAGAACAGGCCTGGTTAAGAGCGCACAGAATACAAGCGACGTCGGCCTCCGCATGTTTTTAAAAAAAAAGGCAAGTTCGTGTTTACGCGCGTGAATACACTCGTTAAAAGGGACTCCGAGACAGGTGCAAGAAATTGAACGATCCGCCAAGAGATGTTTTTTTTTCACTCGCCTCACGTAACAGGTTTTCCTGCATGTTAATCACAGCCATGAATATTATCCTCCACGCCACTCAGGTCAAACACACCAGAGCGTGGGAAGCAGGAGGGGGAAAGGACGCGGCTACAGTCATAAGGAACTCGAAGGGAGGCTAAGGTGGAGGAGGAGTCATGCGCAAATCAAAATTATAATGGAATCATGCAAAAGAGGCGGTCAGTAAAATCAAATAATTGCGTTGAAAATTAAAGTCCAAGTTTATTCAATGAGTTCTTTTCAAACACGCCGTACTCCAACACCACCAGTTCTCTCTCTCTCTCTCTCTCTCTCTCTCTCTCTCTCTCTCTCTCTCTCTCTTTTAATAAACAGTCAAAGCAGCTTTTCGGCCTAGTTTAGGAACGTTCTGATTTTTACGATTATATATACTATATATATACACTTATATATGTATATATACACATATATGTGTGTATATAAGTATACAACAGACACATACACACACACATATATACAGTTATATATTATGTGATAATACCATTAGACGACTAATCAAATAAAAAGTCATCAGATCTTTCTTGGTAATTACACGAAGGACAGGAACACCAATTAACCCTATAATGATACTGGAATGTTCAGAGAACAAACCCCCAAATTTCGGGGAATGGGCCAATCTTCCATGATAGCCCTCCGGTTATGTAAAGGGTTCTTATCGCTACAGAAAAAAAAATGGACCTAACAATCAAGGAAGGAAACGTAAATCACGCGTTATGACATTTTCTGGGACGGTCGTGTACTTGGTGGAGTGCCCCTCATTTTAGTAGAAGAAATACACATATTGCTGTAGCAATATCGATGCCTACAGAAAGCTGTAAGGCATCAATTTTTTCTTAAGTATTTCAGGATAATAAGAAATTATACATCTTTCTGATGCAACTTGCATGCATTTATAACACATTTGTAACCGCCATAAATATTTCTTTTAGGGAAAAGAGATTAAAAAGAGCTTTCATAATTAATGCAAAGCAAGAGAGAGAGCGAGAGGAGGAAGAGGGAGGATGAAGGAGAGAGGAGAACAGAGAGAGAGAGAGAGAGAGAGAGAGAGAGAATGTAATACAAAGCGAGAACGTAAATTTTTCATAAGTATTTAAAATAATAAGAAATTATACATATGTCTGATGCAACTTGCATTCATTTATAACACATTCGTAAACGCCATAAAGTATTTGTTTTAAGGAAAAAAGAGATTAAAAAGGAGTTTTCATAATGTAATGCTAAGAGAGAGAGAGAGAGAGAGAGAGAGAGAGAGAGAGAGAGAGAGAGAGAGAGAATATCTCATGAATAGTTCCACCCCGTTGGGACGAAGATTAACTACTGAGAGTGAATCTGATGAATATCAGATGAATGGTTTCACTCGTGGGGGTGGGGGGGTGGGGGGTGGGGAACCGTTGAGAATTGCCTCGCCGGGACCTAAGTTTTAAGTTATGTGATGGTATATATATCGACGGAGGACTGAATAATACTCATGTCCGGTATTTTTTTATTTTATTTTATTATTATTTTTTTTTTTTTACAACAGTCGAGAGTAAACTTCTATCACCAGTAATACACATCTCTAACCCCTCAGTGGAACACCCGAGAATCGAACTCGCGGCCACCGAGGTGGCAGGCCAAGACCATTCCGATCACGCCACTGTAGCCTCCATCCTTGTTCATGATCGAACTCTGGGCATCCGGGATAACCTCTGAGACAAGGCTGGTAACGCTCGACCACTTGGACAGTCAAGCGCATCAGATGATTTTTTTTTTTTTCACTTACTCTGGGAGTAAGCCTACAAATTACTTTGTTGTTGTTGCTGATGTTCTTGTTGGGGGGGTAGGGAAAGTCTATGGAAAAGCCTAAAAATGTATGAAAAAGGTGTTTTGCGTCGTGTTAAGGATACGGGAATTTTACGATAAGATATTTATGATTTATTAATTAGAATGAAAATTTTAAAAAAAATAAATAATGCATGTCCAACAGTACAGAGCAATTATTTCTATTAAAATATAGCGTATTTATTGGTGAAACACCGCTCTATTTGACCGTAGATTTTAGCAAGTGCACCGAGTAAGCTGGAGGTCGGATCACGCTTTGTTTTTTGACGAGAACTACGAGTAAAATACCTGGTAACAGATACCCTTTAGGATTACACGGTTCAGTCACCTTCCTCCCTTACAAACCAAAGTTCGGAATTCTCCACATGTTTCTGCTTTTCCAGAATCTAGACCCTTTCCTCCTTCAGGATGCAGATCTATCGATTCTTTCATCCTTGCTGATACATCTTTCATGCGTTCCTCTGGTCTGGGCTAGAAAAGGACATTACGCTGGCTGTGCAAAAGAAGAATATCATACAAACTTTGTTTGTTTGTTTGTTTGTATGGTGTTTTGACGTTGCATGGAACCAGCGTTATTCAGCAACGGGACCCACTGCTTCACGTGACTCCCGAACCACGTCGAGAGTGAACTTCTATCACCAGAAATCGAATCTCTAACCCCTCAGTGGAATGGCCGAGAATCGAACTCGCGGCCACCAAGGTGGTGGGCCAAGCCCATACCGACCACGCCACTGAGGCGCTATACACACTTTGGTCACAGAGTAAAAGCGTATACACTGGAAAGGGGAGGACGGCATAAATCTAGTAACAATATAACGAAGTCATTAACTGCACATTACGTAAATTTCAATACGTGAAATAAAAGGATTAAAACACTCAGACATAATGCTTGCAAACATCGATACCTTTCAAAACTCCATCACACTTATATCTATAAAGCTTAACAATACAACTTATAAATCCTGGTTACTCGATATATACAATAAAGCATATAATACATTATACATTTCTGCTCTATAAAAAAAAAAACTTTCAATGTAAAAATATAGAGCACCATATCAGGTGAATGAATTGGTACCGACTTATGATACTGATTAACTAAAGAATTATCTAAATCCGTAGCAGATTTACATATGAAATCTAAGGCCAAATTCCATTGATACATTTTTCTTTCGTTTTTCTTCTCCTGTGATAATTTATAGTATGTCATCGTTATATCTGGTTACACAAGACTATACATGTTTAGCAAAACGTAAAAACATATTCTTTACTTGGCTTCTCCGAAATACTGATCGATTTAAAATTCATTGTAACAATCTAGTGCTATTTCTTCTTACTTATCGCACTAATTAACTGAATCTACAAGTTATCACCACTGTGTTAAATATA
>NC_061104.1:7467924-7470424 GCF_015104395.2 Macrobrachium nipponense
AAAATGTTTTTCCCTTTTCACTTCTGATAAATTGCCTGAGCTCCTATAATTCTCCTTTTTCTCTAGGATGATATCTAAATGATCACGACACTGCAGCAGTATTAATACCTGCTACTTTCGTTACAGACTGCATTCAATTTGTATCACAGAAGTATAGGTTTTCTCTCGAAATGTCGGCGTCGATAACTCACTGTAGTAGTTTGGTTGTATGGTGTTTTTACGTTGCATGGAACCAGTATTCAGCAACGGAACCAACAGCTTTACGTGACTTACGAATCACGTCGAGAGTGAGCTTCTATCACCAGAAATACACATATCTGACCCCTCAGTGGAATGCCCCAGAATCGAACTCAAGGGCACCGAGGTGGCAGGTAGGCGCCAGTTTGGCATACAGCTGGCAAAATTAATCAATCTCTCAACGTATGCCGTAGTTTGAACACATGGACAACAACAACTATTCCCATTTTAAACAAATAGCAAACTATCTTCTCGACATGTGGTGTACAAATATATATGCACAACTATTACATATATAAATTTCTATATAAACATGGCGTGATCCAACCTCCAGCTTACTCTGGGCACTTGCAAGATTTCCCCTTCATGCAAAAGTTGTAAACATTTCATTCCTAACTTAACGCAATTTAAAACGTGCTAAAATCTACAGTCAAATAGAGCCTTGTTTCACCAACGAAAATTAAAATAAAATATGCTATAGTTCATCAAAAATAATTGTTCTGTACTGCTTAACATGCACATTATTCATTTCTTAACATTTCTATTCTGATAAATAAATCATAAATATCCTATCCTGAAATTCCTGTATCTTTAATTCAACGCGATACACATTTTCAGACCTTTTTAGGCTCTCCATAGACCTTTCCTATCACTCGGCCCAACTCCACCAAGAACAAGAACAAGAACAAAGTAGTTTAAAGGCCAGTAAGTGATACAGTAGCACTTTAGTCCTTCGGCATAAGGTAGAGGATAAAAGATTAGAAAATGTGCAAGAATACAATTATAAATTCCAATGAAAATCAAGTAGCAACGTAGGATGGAGAGTGAACGAGTACAACGATTTCCTTTACGACTATGTCCGCTTGCATTATGTGCTTGGGTTCACAAAGGACAGACTTGCAACTGTAAAGGTAGCATGTTGAAATGATTTTCAATTTTACTATTTCCCAGATTTATGAACATGAACATTTAAACACAAACAAAGGGAGCTCATAATATGCACAACGTGATAATAGGTCTTCCACGAAATGGCCAGTCACAAGGCTGCGTAACTTATTGGACCGGCAAAATAATAATAACAATAATAATAATAATAATAATAATTGTTGCAGGTCCACTTAGCTTGACTGAAGATGGATCTAGCACAGGGTTCGAAAGCTATTAATATTTATTAAAGACCATCAACTTTCACAGTCACATGCTATATCATAGTGGACCTGCAACCATTATCATTATTTTCGACACGGAAAACAGTGCCCAATAATAATAATAATAAATAATAATAATAATAATAATAATAATAATAATAATAATAATAATAATAATAATAATAATAATAATAATAATGTCTGTGTTTTGGAATAATAATAATAATAATAATAATTTTGCTTTATAAACGGAAGAGGTAGTGGAATCTAACCTGAGCTAGCCAGAACTCTTTGGGCCCTTCGGTTAAATCCCTCTATGAATCTCTTACCATGAGCAGAATATTACCTGGTGGCTAGTCGACTGTTGTGTCTAGTAACCAGGGTGGAGACACTAGAGCCAAAAAGAAGATCCCTGAGAACAAGAGAAGTCTCGACTTCTGGAGCAATCGTTGGGAGGAAAAAGGCGTCAGTTGAAAAATATATTATTAGCAAAATGGACCCATTCTCATAGAAAAAGTTATAAAAAAATTACAAACCACACAAAATAAAAATAAAATAAGGTACAAAATTTTAGATAATTAGAAAATTAATAACAAGCGAGGCTGCCTACGTCAGTGGCGGATTGCTGTGGGCTTCTGAGACTATCAATTATCAATCCTTTCTGAATTAAGGGGCGTGATACAAAATAGGAAAATAACTCCCGCCAGTATTCATTTCCCAGAATTAAATTCTTTAAAGATTGAAAGTAAGACCTAATTGCTTCCAGTTTAGCCTGCCAGCATCTAAAAACTTCTAGCAGTTCTGAAACTCCTGCTCTTCCTCTAATTATTTAAACAGTTTTTCGACTGAAAGGCTCACTCCCTCTTCTTTTTTCTTTTTTTTCTATTTTAAGCAGTTTCAAAATACTGGTATCGGTTCCTGATAAACCGATAAGATATCTGCCAATGCGGCGTCTCTCAAATGTGAAGGCAGGAGACCCTACTTTCTTGCTTAGCTTGACAAGGACATGTTGCTTGGACACCAATATAGGTAATTTCTGAAGAGTTGCTACTTTTATTGTTTTTAAACTGACGACCGAGGTATTGGTCTGGACGTTCCTATTAGCACAAGAATGT
>NC_061104.1:7472924-7505424 GCF_015104395.2 Macrobrachium nipponense
TGGCCAACTTTAGCCTTGAATAAAATAAAAAAAACTACTGAGGCTAGATGACTGCAATTCGGTATATTTGATGACTGGAGAGTGGATGATCTACTTATCAATTTGCAGCCCTCTAGCCTCTTAGGTTTCAAGATCTGAGGGCGGACAGAGACAAATCCATCTCAATGGGGTTTTTCTTATTATTGGAAAATTATAAAAAAATAATGTAAATTAAAAATTAAGAATTAAAAGTAAAAAGCTGGAATGCTCTTACGTAACACGGACATGAAAGGCTTGAAAAAAAGACCACAATCTTGGGCATGAAAGAGTTGAAAAAAAAGACCACAATCTTGGGCATGAAAGAGTTGAAAAAAAAAGACCACAATCTTGGGCATGAAAGAGTTGAAAAAAAAAAAAGACCACAATCTTGCGCCACAATGGAGAGTTGAAAAAAAAAAAGACCACAATCTTGGGCATGAAAGAGTTGAAAAAAAAGACCACAATTTTGCAGGTGTAAATATCATATCTCTTCAATCGTCCTTTCCGCTTAATTCAAAGTTCCTCGTCCGAGTTCAACCGGAGGACCCTCGAGTAGGACTTATAGGAGATGTTAGTGAAACATAAATGCAAATCGTGGACTCAGGGGAAGTGTCATTCCGGATCAATGGAAGTTGCCTGTTGCCGCTGTAAGTCATTAGTGTCAAACGAGATACAGAGACGAATGCAATGTTGCAAAGCGGAGGTTCCCAGCTCGCCGGTAATAGGAAACGCTCTCATTTCGACTCCATGAAAGGGACTCTGGTTGACGCCAAGGTTAGAAGGGAAGGATGAGACGAGGGACACGAGGAGGTAGATCCTAGCAACGGACGAAAATGCAAAGTCTGTTGAGTAGAGTAAGTGGGTGGGAAATGTTCTTGACAGGCACTGAGAAACATGAAGAGACGGAGCGGAATTGACTCACAGTATTGAGTGATTTTGTACATAAATCTGGCTTCGGAACTTCGAAAGACATCGAGTTCGACTATAACTGACTTTCTGTTCTTTAAGGTCCTGATTTGCTATTATATTTTTTGGTAAATGAAAAACAGTCAGAACTGATCTTTCCTTCTAAAAACATCCCTAAAACTCTTCCATAATTGTCAGAACTCTCAACAAATAGACATACAATTATTTCTTTAGAAAAAGAGGCTGAAAATACTAAAATGATAAAAACAAAGTGAAAATCCCATTAATATTGCTGATATTGGCCAAGATGTCACGAAAGTACAAGTAAATGATATATTTACCTTAAAGATAGTGTGAGGAACAGAAAACTTGTAGTGATACCATAGAAAATAAAAAGCTATTATGGAAGGGAAGAGTGAAAAAGTTCAATTATGATGCAGATCTGTTGCGTAAGGAGATGATTTACGATTCTGAGATCTTGAAAGACATGAACACTTATGAAAAAGGATCTGGAAGATGAAAACACTTATGAAAGATCTGGAAGACTGAACACTTATGAAAGATCTGGAAGACTGAACACTTATGAAAGATCTGGAAGACTGAACACTAAAAACACAAAAAAACTGCTTCACGAGACAAAATATTGAAATAACTTCCGCCCCTTTCTGAACTTGTGATGATTCATTCTCTCTCTCTCTCTCTCTCTCTCTCTCTCTCTCTCTCTCTCTCTCTCTCTCTCTCTCTCTCTCTCTCTCTCTCTCTCTCTCTCTCTCTCTCTCTCTCCACACGGTCAAATAATGTATATACAAAATAATTTCCTTTGTTAACACTGTAAAGTATTATGCAAGGTTCCTCTCTTTCCCTTCACACGCATATCAATGATATATGTACGAAATAATTTCCCCTCGATATTACTTAAATCACCGTTTGACCTTCAACTGAAAATTATAGATATGTCACTTACCCTTATATTTTCATCTGGTAATCGAATGTTAAAAAAAAAATCAGATTCCCCCTGAAATAAAAAAATAATAAAAAAATAGTATTTCAGAGCGTGTCCTTGGTTCTATTGACATCTTTTCCTCAAGGGTAATCCATACTGTGAACAAATAAAACACTCGAACAACTCCATATGTGTCTGAATTTTTCAGGCATCTTTTCTTCCCAAGAGTGATTATTTGTATCTTTTCCCTTCACGTATTCTGAAATGTGTATCTAATTGATATCCCTCGTTTTATCTATCAAAGTAAATATTAATGAAGCCCGACATTCAATCTCCTTTCTGTATATCTTAAGTATGAAAAAACGGCTACTGCTCTGTTACGTCAACTTCGTTTAATTCTGACACTTTATGCAACAAACATTACCAACATTAATGTGCTATGAGTGGAGCGGTATGAAATATGGATATATAACATTAGAAACTGATTCAAGCACCATGAAATATTTCAGCAGTCGTCTTTGGTATCAGATTTTGATTAAAGACATTAAAGATTTATTTCATATCGAAGACTCACCAGTGACGTTAATTCCTTCTTGACTATTAAAAACCAAAAATGTCCCTTGCACCATCCTTTCCTTTCCATGACAGATTCTGCTATCTAATGAGACTTCAATAACAAGGATATAAACTGAAGGGGCTTAGGTGTGTCTGAATCAGCATTTTGCTGAGTTCTGACATCTAGATTTTAGGGTGCAGTGATGTCATGCTAAGATTACCTGAAGTCTTCCACCAGTTTGATTAATGTAAGTCCAAAGGTCCACACCTGGACTTGTATCTCCTTCATCACCTTAGCATTGTGCTAAAACAATAACGCAAGTCCGATGCAAATTCCCGCCTATGAGTCTAATACTTCAACAGGTAGTCCCCGGGTTACATCAGGTTCAGGTTGAGTCATTCCGGAATTAAGGCGCTTGCCTCACGGCGCTATTAACCTGCTTTACGGCCCTGCAGCCCGGACTTACAGCGCTGTTGCTATTAATTCCCATTATAGTTATGATGATTCAGGTTAAGACGATTATCGGTGTACAGCGCCCTGCCGGGAATGGAACCCCTGCCGTAACCCAGGGACTGCCTGTATAGTGTTCTGACAATAAGTCAAACGCTAAGAAATTGGACGCACTGTCGACACCTGACGATTGCCGGGACACAGCAATGAAACGTTCAGACTCGTTGGCTGAAGTTATAATCGTTTCATTCTCAGCAAAACATCATACTGGTCTAATGTAAACCGACCTCCAATCACCAATGGCTTTCATTTCCTTCGATGTTTTCATTTCCTTTGCTGTATCCAGCAGCACTTTGGAAATAAGTTTTGTGTGTTTATGATTATTTTTGGCGTCCATCTCTTTTGGAAACTTTAACTCTTTCTTGGATTTGATCTTGACGTGTCTCAAGTGGACGTTCTCTTTTGTGAGCAAGTTAATGGCCTTCTGGCTTGCTCTGTATGTTTGTGTACAAGTGAGTAAAAGCAGCTGATAATGACTCTCCAGCCAGAGTGTGAGCGGAAGAGTGAAAACAAGTCAAACCTACTTCAATTGGTTTTCTCTCCACGTGTTGATAATAATAATAATAATAATAATAATAATAAAAATAATAATAATAATAATAATAATAATAGCTTTCGTTGTACACGTACACATACACACACAGATATATATATACATATATATATATATATATATATATATATATATATATATATGTATGTGTATATATATTTCTAATATATATTTATATATATACCACTGTGGATTTCTTCACCATTTTTGTGACTCATGCAATTATTATTATTATTATTATTATTATTATTATTTATTATTATTATTATTATTATTATTATTATTATTATCATCATCATCGAAAGCTCATAAAACTCCAACAAAAACTACAAAGAACACACAACACTAATCGTAATGATCAACGACAAATCCACGTCATAATAAAACGTCGTGTATAAGAGACATACATGTGTTTGCGTGGGTTTGTGAGTTTGCTTCAGAACGAAAAATACATCAATCCACTCGGCCAAAGAGTCACTCCAGGATATTGGACGGAATTTTAATGGTCCAAAAGGAAAAGAAACTTTTTACCAGCAAGAGAGTTCTCAAACTTGGGAAATAAACAGCTCAGGGCCAAATTGCTTTTTCTTGTATTATGAAAAGAAAGAAAAAAAAAAGATTTAAAATGAGCGTAATACATTCCAGTCAGCGCGGAAGTATTTTCAAGTTCATTCTTTGGATACTCAACTTCTTCTATCTACCAGTCGGAATGTAATCGTCATATGAAGCAGATTTAAATTGTTTTTATATATACTGCATCAATGACGAACTCCCAGTCTAAAGCTGAAGCAGCTTTAAGGGACTCAGTAAGACTATAGTTTACATTTCAAATTCAAATATAAACGTAATCTGTAATATTTACTGGTAATTAAAGGTAATGAAAATTACGAGACCAGGATTGTATAGAGTACAAACAAGCATAATGTAATAAAACATTTATATCATAAAAAAGAATTATTCCAAACCTACAGAAACAATACTCAAAATATCTGTCATGTCTTAATATAAAAATGTATCACTGAGTCAGAGAAGCGGATAATAAGAAAAATAGAGGAAACAATATATAAAATCAATTCACTTAATTCTGCTACTTTACTCAACAGAATAATAATAATAATAATAATAATAATAATAATAATAATAATAATAATAATAATAATAATAATAATAATAATAATCTGGTATCTCTGCACTACAAATACCAAAAATAAAATTCGCCCTATTCAGCAAAATAACAGGAAAAGAAACTCTTAGCGATAACTTAGCCAATTTTCGCATTTCCTCCCCCTCCCCCAACCACGCCCAATCACTGACCACGATATTCAGAAATGTTAAGAATAACAATAATAATAACAGTAATACTTTTATGATCCTATGTTCCAAATACAATCTCCCAAGCACCTTTTGTTATATTTATGTTTCAATACTTATTTCCTACATTATCATTTTACACCAACATATTATTGAGAATTGTAATCTTCGTTGCATTGATGACCATATGATGATAACCAAGAAATAATAGTCATGGAAATGCTAACATCAACCGGGGTTTCGGGAGCCACTTGTCAGCCGTAACTTGTCAAACTTGGCAACAGAACTCTGGTCTGAGAACTCCACCATTTGATCTAACAGCTTTGCGCACTCAGAGTTGTCAGTCAGAATACTTTGTTTTTGACATGGAATAAGTTTGTCAGTTACACATTACTGAAGACTGAAGTTCACAGACGAGATGTTCCAGTCAGGGAGGAGATAGCCAAAGGAAGCAGAAACCTAAGTTGTGATTCTGATAATATTCAGTTGAAAGGTTTAGATAAAACCTTCTTAACGACATGGTATAAGGTCATATGACATTTGAAAATAATATGTTGTGATTCTAATAATATTCAGGTGAAACGTTTAGATACAACCTCCTTGACGACATGGTATAAGGTCATATGACATATGAATATGGCAGCTTTTTCTCTTTCACCCTTGAATTCTTCATACGGCATATTCATCATGAAAAAATTATACGGCGTTAGCAATCCTACTATACTTATGATCAATAAGTGAATAAATTTCATTCCATAACTTTCATAATATGGATAAAAGAGTAATCATTATTATAAAACATTTTTAATATTCCCAAAATTAAAAACTGACTATGACTACGAAATAAACGAACTTTGTTAAGCATTGCAACAGCACATTATCCTGAAATAAAAACAATATATATTTAAATTGGATTTCGTTAACCCAAAGAAATAGTTCTTGAATCTATGACTGCTACATCCCATTTATTTGCAAGCGATCAAATTCATATCTTTCCGTTACCCGACTTCTCCATGAAAAGTTATTATTATTGTTAATAATATTCATAATGCTCTGCATTTGTATTGGGCAAGAAGCAAGACTAATAACTTGACAACAATATTTCACAGAACATAAAGCCTTAGAGAGAAGACAAATTCAGATAATATTAATAAATATATATGAAACTGAAAGCGAACATGTAGCCGTTAAATATTCCATGGTCTAAATGGACGATGACAAACAGCCAGGAAGGCCCATCTACAAATGATTAATAGTCTTCATTTACTTCTTACTTCGTCTTTGTCATTCAATACTGTGTTCCATAAATATGTTCCATACTTCAACTTGCAACCAAATAAAAAAAAAAGATTACTATAATTACATAAAGTGTCAACAAAATATAATTCATATGCTTGAGTGAAGAGGTGAATAGAACACAAATTGTATCTGAGATTTACGACGTTCACCGCGTGAAATTTGAAATAATTCGACAAATCTTGTATGGCGAAATACTGGTTCTATTTCAGTTCTAATGCAATAATCAGCTGAAAAATATAGTTATTTTGCTTTTATCAAATCACGTTCACAAGAACACTGAAAAGGAGTGAATGAATAAAACGTAGAAACGAATCCTCTAATCAAGAATGCCAACAAAAGCCTGGCATGCGCTAATTAACGAATTTGGAATGACTTCTTCATAGTCCCCTTGAGAACTCGGCAAGGAGAATAAGCCCTCATTATTGGATTAGGGATTCAAGAGGTATTGAGAGCTATGCCACTGTGCTTCTTCCGAGGTTTCACGAGTCTCGCTTCGATGCTGAAGACGAAAATGGAATGCGAAGCATCTCATCAGATGATCAGTATATATAAGTTCTTACTGATGAAATCCGTAATAGAATTATCAAAATGATGCAATAACTCAACAACCTTAGTTAGATTCCTGAGAGAGAGAGAGAGAGAGAGAGAGAGAGAGAGAGAGAGAGAGAGAGAGAGAGAGAGAGAGAGAGAGAGAGGTTTTCATATCATTAAATCGCGTTATGATAACGTGTTTCAAGCTCCGATTTCACGAGTCTTCAAAGTTTTCAATATAACATTATCATGACATCGGCTTTCTTTATTATTACAGTTAAATCGAAGGAACCCTTTTGAGCTGTGAAACATAAATAATAATAAACCACGTTGAGTTGTGTTTTTATTTTTTGGTTTATGAAATATGATCACTTGTAACTAAACCTGACAGCATGAAAACGCTATTATATATGAAGCAGAGAATTTCCTCTCGTATGGCTGGTGAAATCCGATGTCCTCACCTCTTGTAACTATTTTTATTACCCTGTGTACGAATAATGACATTGTTAGCAACAATGAAATACGATTCTATCAAAATAAGGTCTCAAATTTCAATTAAGTGAAATGCCTTCCATAGGGCTCTTCCTTTGCAGACCCCTTTCATATTCTGAGCCCAATATTTTCTGCTCTAGTGGATCACACAAGGAGGTCTTACCCTCTTACCTTCTGCTCATTTTTAATTTCTCTCTTACCCTTGATCACTTCTAGCCCGCCGCCCTTTTCACTCAGTGTGCCAACTGTCTCTATTCCATCTGAAAATACGTCTAATTTTCTTTTTCTTATTAAGCAATGCTGCAAATATTCGCTCATGAAATTTGCAATTCTCCTCCTCCTCCTCCTCCTCCTCCAGATGTGATGCGTGAAGAGGGACCTTGGGCGCTGATCATTTCTTTGTTTATGTTCAGTCTTCTTAGCCTTTGATCTGCTTCTTGCCTGTGCTGCTTTATATTAGCCACCTTTAAACCTTTAGCGCATGCGCAGCTCCATTTGTCAGAATAGCTATGCACGCTTATCTTTTCATGACATTCCCAAAGTAATTATACAAATGGGTACCACCGGAGGGTATTGGGTTTGGAGCTATGATCTCAAGTATGGAGCGCGCTGATATTAGCTTATTGTACATTCCAGTGGCCATGAAATAGTGTTTCATGCATATTAGGTGCTGTTAGAATGGGTTGTGCAACGATATAAGCCATCTGAAATACATGATAAGGTTTCAGGTACGGCTGTAAAAACTCTCAAACCAGTCCATCATAAGTACAACAAACATAAAATGAATTTCAGAGGATTTCCGAGAGGTTATTCTTAATAAATAAATAACATACGTGAAGGAATTCAAAAGTGATATATTTCCAGCACACATGTGATTGGCAGACAGGCACTGGAACGACAATCTACATCGTGGAGAAAAAAAAATCCACCCATTTCTAAGCATAAAAGGAAATATGTTGTGTTAACTGTGACAAACACAACGGAGACATGCCAGATTTCACAGTAGAGTTTTGTTGGCAAAGCTGAAGTACTTGAGATACTAAGGTGGTATACTAACACAAGAGTAAGTCCGCCCTTTCTCCAAACCAAATTAATCGTACACTTATGAAACATGGTACTTTATAATTAGTCCACCCTAAGCCATTTGTAATGACCTCTTGGTTACGTTGACCATAACACACTTGTGGTTGCCGACTGTCCGTATCTGATGAAGCTGAAAGTAGCTTTTTTCTCTCGTAGTGAGATGAGGATAATTAGCCGCTTTTAATGACGTTGTAGGAGGTTACTGTTCCAGATGTCTCACTTGGCTAATTTTCCGACAAAATACTCCATCTAATTCTATTCAGATTCACTTGATACCGTCGGTCATATGCAAATCTTACATACGCCAGTGAACTTTCAACTGCTGTGTCAAATTTACTGGAAATATAAATGACGCAAGCATCAGCAGGCAAAGAATTTGGATTATATCTTACAAATGACATAAGCTAGATATAAAAAAGCATGCCATGTAATAAGCTCTGAAATTGGTCTTAAGAAAGCGCCATTCCATTGTCATTCCTTTAAAAGCATATTACTGAAATCAGGTTGAATATAATAAATGTTCTAAAAACAGATATAACCTTATAAAGAATGGCTTGTCTTTTTTAGGTCAGACTTTTCAGTTCCTTGATGACGCAGCCTTTTAATATCGTTAAGAATTTGAAGCTTCAAATCGATTTATCATTTTAAGTTTCCCATTTTGAATCTGGACTGATCTCTCTCTGATGGAAGTGTCCCGCACCTACGACTGTTAAAATATTCTGCTCTCTCAACTTCCCCTGCCTTCCTGAAACTCACTTTATTCCTCTTTGTTTGTACACTCCCTCGACCCGCTTTAGTCCTAGAGAAGAACACTCATTCAACGTACTGTGTAATCATACAAACATCCATAAACAGTTCCTGCCGAAAAAACAAGCTGTCATATCCAATCAGGTCTCTCACTTTTCAAAATGCCTCCTCCCATTCACAACCCATCATAGTATTATGACTGGAAGAATGCTCGGGTCACGCCCAGCATAACGAGCCATCTCGTGACCTGGATGAGTGAGGGGGAAAGGACGGTGGGTGATGGGAGGGGGGGGGGTGAAGTTAAACGTACACGTCTATAACAATTGTAATTGTAATTCTAGTCATGTGACAAGGTTAGATATAATGTTATATTGATCCATACATACCAAATATACAACAAGCAATCTGTGTTACGTCAATAGCACTAGTAATTGTGTGTGTATCTGACTCAGGACCTGATCTGACCATTCTAACAGGGTTAAACATAGTCACATTAATCCAAACATATCTTATATACAACAAGCAATCTGCTACTGGCAAAATATCTTCACTTTGCTTTTGAATGCTGAGACTGTTTTAAAATAAGATTCGCAGTGGCCTAGAATTTCTTATACTTATCAAGACTATAAAAGCCTGATGTTCCTTCGAGACAGGTAGACAGACTTCTCTACCTTCGAGAGGAGGGGTAGGAAATTGACCAGCTGCTGCTGGGCTTGCTTCCAGCACTTGAATACCCACCTCAAAACATCCGGGAACTCGGGAACCTAACTAACTTACGTAACAACGGCACTCCCTTCTTATGGGAGACTATACTAACACCTCCCTTATGTGAATATAACTTTGATTCAATTTATGAGTCCATATTATTATGGCTCCGTAACAACACTATTAGCATAATTTTCTTAAGACCGAAACACACCAGCATTAATGGTGGATAAATGTCATTAAGCTGGAGATATAATTTACATAAAACAGCCACTTAGTGTTCTCACATAACGTGCTTGGCGCTCGAGAGAGAGAGAGAGAGAGAGAGAGAGAGAGAGAGAGAGAGAGAGAGAGAGAGAGAGAGAGAGAATGCGCTATAAAACAGTTCATAATATTTTAAAATGTTAACTAAGAAAAATACAAAAATAATCGGTTATGATATTCAGTTTCTTTTTATTTAAGCATTCTCCCATTTATCTGTCTACCTTTCTATCTTCTTTACGTGTTTGTGAACATGCGAATGCTTCAGCTTAAAATGAAGAATATTCTGTTTAATCATATGAGCGAATTAACTAAAAAACGAGACCTGACAGTCTCTGTTGCAAACTATAGTCCTACATCCTTACGTTTTGAAGTATTAATGACCTTCAATCTGAGTAATTCATGAAGTTGTTACATACACGAAAACCCATACACTTTTTATGTACATATTCTGACATAAACCACTGCAAAACGACAAGTGTCAACAAAACATAACGATTCATTGAGAGACAAATAATGTCGTGTTCGAAGTATGTAAATGATTAAACTTAAATGTATCAAAATATGAAATGCATATGATCATTAAATATTACCCAACATGTCAAAACTAAAATCTGTTAAATAAACTCTCACATTTTATAATAAAAAAAAAAACACACATTTTCCATATGTATACTTTGAAACACAGGGGTTACCGTATTCAAAATTTTACCACTGATCTAAATGATAACTGAGAGAGAGAGAGAGAGAGAGAGAGAGAGAGAGAGAGAGAGAGAGAGAGAGAGAGAGAGAGAGAGAGAGAGAGAGAGAGAAACATTTTCAATACCAGTCTACACAGTTTAGATTATCAGCCATCCATATTCTATAGTTAAGGCAATAATTTCAGCACCATTAAAAAGGCACTGAAAAAAGTTTTCAAAGGTTACAAATACAAGAAAGGCGGAAAAGGAGCTGACACCATCAAATATGAATACTTTGCACGAAAGAATATCAAAGCTACTGAACAAGAGGTCGCCCATTGATGTTGCGACGCCAGTTCGATAACGATTCAATCAAAGTATATAGATATTCTATATGCCTTGCATTTAATCACACAGAATTCAGATACTTCAATAGTAACGAAGCTGTAGAGAGCCAAGGGAATTTCTACATTAAAATTTCTGTTTCTAATTCCAAGGTACAAAAACAATGCGTAACAGTGATGAGTACCTGCCCAATTTCGTTGCCCCATTCCTCGCTGTTGCAAGACTATGCTCGCCAACAGTTAATTTCCAGTTAGGGCAGCACAGCGCTACGTGGAAGAGGAGGAGGAGGAGGAGGAGGAGGAGCCTCCTCCTCCATCGGGTTCATAAGGTCATCAACACTTACGCCAACCGCTCTTCGTTTCTTTCTTTCCTTCTCTCTCTCTCTTCTGCAACGGATCTCCATCGCTGATAAATTCCATCTGCCCCTACCGCGTTTGAGCTAAACGCTGTTCTTCTTTTTACTTTTTTTTTCTTTCTTTTTATTATGGAAGGGGAAGGTGGAGGGGAGGAGGGGAGGCTTTAGGAGGGGGAGTAAGGGGGAAGAGCTGGCGCTGGTTCCAATAATGACAGAACCTCTTCATCAAGGGGATCCATTCACGAATCTGATGGAATTCAAGAATATCGTCCCCTTTTTCATTCGGTCGGTATCTCCATCGTAACCAAACTTCATCAAACTTGCGCGAGGATCAGACCGGGCCTTGATTTAGACGTAATGACCCTGATTTCAACTCAATTTCTGTCGGGACCGAGAGCACGGGACCCCCAGAGAGGGACGGGAAGCAGCAAGAACTTAACAGCATGAAACCACATCATAACATGACCCCTGTTGCTACTGTGTTTGGGGCTTTCCTACCAAACAATTTCTTTGTCACTTGTTAGAATAAATGAAGAGTTTTCTTATAATGTTGTGGAAACCTATGCGCTTATATTGACGAAGTGCTACTAATAACAAGGAGTAAATGTTAACATGTTTGTTACTTTCCTACCAAACAATTTCTTTGTCACTTGTTAGAATAAATGAAGAGTTTTCTTATAATGTTGTGGAAACCTATGCACTTATATTGACGAAGTGCTACTAATAACAAGGAGTAAATGTTAACATGTTTGTTACTTTCCTACCAAACAATTTCTTTGTCACTTGTTAGAATAAATGAAGAGTTTTCTTATAATGTTGTGGAAACCTATGCACTTATATTGACGAAGTGCTACTAATAACAAGGAGTAAATGTTAACATGTTTGTTACTTTCCTACCAAACAATTTCTTTGTCACTTGTTAGAATAAATGAAGAGTTTTCTTATAATGTTGTGGAAACCTATGCACTTATATTGACGAAGTGCTACTAATAACAAGGAGTAAATGTTAACATGTTTGTTACTTTCCTACCAAACAATTTCTTTGTCACTTGTTAGAATAAATGAAGAGTTTTCTTATAATGTTGTGGAAACCTATGCACTTATATTGACGAAGTGCTACTAATAACAAGGAGTAAATGTTAACATGTTTGTTACTTTCCTACCACACAATTTCTTCGTCACTTAAAATAAAGGGAGTATTATCTTATAATGTTGTGTAAATCTTATATTGATGAAGTTCAACTAATAACAAGAAGTAATTGTTTACACGAATTAGAAAATTTCAATGATTTTGCTACGTATGCATTGTCTAATTTATCGTTGGCTAAGATACTAAAAAGATAATCTCTGATAGTACCGAGGAAACTTTGTGCTAAATGAATCAGAAAGTAAAATAATTTAAGAGCTTAATTTTTCAAACATCAAGCCCTAAAGATAAATGGAATCTTTTAATATTATCAACCGTCCGTTCACCCTTCCTTTTCGCTTTCATTTCATCTATCCCGAGATATTCATTTCCTCTTCACTTTTTTTATATTCTGAAATGGAATCTGTTAATATAATCGCCGTTCATCCTTTCGCTTTCATTTTACTTATCCCGAGATATTCATTTCCTTTTAACTTTTCATATTCTGCAATATACACCATCTTTTTATCTTTTATTTCTTACTAAATGGTACACATTTATATACCTATTTTCTTTAACTCTAACATTTTTCGCTCTTACTTTAGAAAAAAAATCTGCAAATTTTAATTTCCTTTCATTCTTTTCCTTCAGCGGTATCCATTTGTGTTTTCATTCTTTACTCTTATGCTTTCAATTCTAGTTCCCAGCCTCCCTTTTGACTCGACTGTTATCAACTGTTGACTTCTCATCAGCTTTCCGATGGGGATCCCAACCCGACAATGAGGAGCCTCGCATAACATTATCGCGCAGAGAAAGAATCTTTACTCTAATAACAATCAGGAATCTAACCTACTTAGATATTTTACGTGTGCTTACGCCCGTGGCTTATTGAAGCATTTCCATTGAGAGAAATTATCATAATGTTACTGATGGCAGATGTGGAATATTTAGTTTCGTGTATCTCCTTTATTAACTGAATCTACTCAAGTTTCGTGTATCTCCTTTGAGTAGATATTTATATATCTACTCAAAGTAGATATATAAATAAAAACACACTGGAAAATCGTTTGTCCGTAACATCGTTCTTCTTCATGGATATGTGAGAAAATATTTTGGAATCTTCTACACACTAACAAAGTAAGGCCGAGAATACTTCTTAAACATGAATGACACAAACAACTCTAAAAATACTTCATAATCTTTTATAACAAGGAAAAAAGAATTATTTTTAATCCTATATTACACAGAAGAAACTATACACATACTTTGTTGTGATGTAACCCTATATCAAAAAATGTGAAAATACCATATAGCCATATATTTAAAAAAATTATATATAAAAAAACTTCGAGAACCAATACATCAAAAATATGAAATTATGAAAATATCTGTAACCCGATGTAACCAACCAATAAAATGCAAATATACTTTGTAACTCTATCTAACGAAATAAAGAATCTATAAAAATGCTTTGTAACCCTATAGGATAACAAATATAAACATTCATTGTAAGCTTATAAGACGAGGTATATAAAAAAAAAATTCAAGACTGCACCACAGCCAGATCATTACGCAAAGTACCTCCAGAGTTCAATCATTTACAAAACATTAACTGGATCGTTTATTACCTCCAGAGTTCAGTTATTTATAAAACATTGCCTGAATACTTTATTACCTTGAACATTAACAGGCCACTCCTGGAATTGGGTTAAATCGCGGAGAAAACAAAAAGAAAAAAAAAAAAATTAAGATCTCAAGCACGTCTCAAATTTTTTGCCGAGACGGAACTGGCAAATCCGGATTGCGCAGTAAATAAGGAACCGTTGCATTCTTTGTGCAATCTCGCGCCGGCTGCGGTTTCAACTGCAGGTTGGTGTATTTCCTGTATTGGAAGTCCCTGTTATTACTTCTATACAGAAAGTAATAAGTTCGGAGCATTATATAATCTAAGATTCGCGTAGTGGTTTTTGTGAAACGTCATATCGCCGAAGGACTGGACGCGCGCGATACAAATACAGTTACAAAAATGCAGTATGTTTACATGATTATTCATTTAAAACAATAAATACATAAATTCCACTGCAGGTTGCTAAATAATCAAAGCTAACAATCTGAAAGCAATTTATTTCGAACACAGCGTTTAACAAACAACCACTTCGACTTGCTTCTAGTTATTCCCCAAGGTGGCTACTTGAACCAATTTCTAAAAATATATCGCAATTTGTTCTCTATGAGGGAAATCTTTTTGTGGGTCAAAACACCGTGTTCAATTCGACAACTACGGACTTCCGTCACTTGTGGGGAAATTCAGCTCCAGGAACACCAAGAGAAATTAGTCTTCAAGTACTACTTGGCAATGATTATGACAATCTGTGAGAATAAAAATGAGAAGCCTTTCAAATTTAAGTTTTTTTTTTCTTTTTTTTTTTTTTTACTCTATCGTCTCATTTGCTAACGGCTTCAAGTACTACTTGCCAATGATTATGCCAATCTGTCAGAATAGAAATGATAAGTCTTGCAAATTTCAGGCAAATGCAACTTTACGTTTTATATTGGAGTAAAGAGGGTTTCTTATTATATTTTCTTTATTATTAAGATTATTGTGGTCTCACTTCCTCAACTTACACTAATATCTGGAGCAACTGAATTCCAGGTTCATCTACACTAAAAGTTAAATCCTTTAGTCAGACTGAGAATCACAAAAAACTCCATGAATACAGCGGTTAACCTCTTGAAATTACATTGTTATTATTATCATTACCATTCAGAAGATGAAACCCATTCATATGAAACAAGCCCACACGGACCACTGACTATAACTTCAAGCTTCCAAAGAATATGACGTTCATTAGGAAAAGCAAATACAGAAAGATGACATCTCACTTATTAAATAAAGAAAAATGATAATAATAAATAGATAATGAACGTATTAAAATAAAAGAAGAATAGTATTATGGCAGCAACGCATAGCATTAACTCGACTAAGAATAAAACCGGGTAAACATACAACGCCATAACGTGACAAGACTCTCCGTCACTTTTGCTGAACGTATAGAAGTGACTGAACGCCTATTAAGCGTTCATTTTCTATCTGTTCATTAACATTCTTTCCTCCCTTTCCCTAGGTTTGATATATTCTTTAAATAAAACGTAGGAACGTCTTCTTGAACGAAAAACTAAAATATAAAAAGAAAATAATTCTATGACTAAAAGAAAGAAAGAAAAATAAAAGCAGTGTCGATCAGTCGAGATTCAATGGAAAAGTCAGCCACAAAAGAAGAAGAAGAAGAGGAAGAAGATGATGATGATGATGATGAAAAAGAATGGTTGGAAGCTAACCTAATTAGCAGGGTGAGGGTGGGTGGATGATGTACCAGATTTAAGTAATTTTTTTAATATATATATATATATATATATATATATATATATATATATATATATATATATATAGTTAGTATATATACATACATAATACAATAAGAGAGAGAGAGAGAGAGAGAAAGAGATACAACTATCCTCTAAGGACTATGGCGTTCAACCATTTAAGCACGGGATGCGTCAAAATCTTCTCTGGTAAAAAATACAAGAAATGAAACATCCATCACTTTCAGGTAAAAGATGTCGAAAAACCTTAAACAAAGAAGGTATAGCTGTACTACATAGTGTAATGCACTCTAAAAAAAATAAAAAATAAAATTAGTCAGCAGTAGAAAGAAAGAAAAAAAAATAAAGTATAGGGTGAATTGACGGCAACTACGGAGCACGCTCGCTGCGGCACCAGAGCGCACAGCAGCCACAGCAGCAGCAGCAGGGTTCAGGGGCAAACGAATGGGTCTGTGACTCTGCGAGATATGCGATTTTTACCTATACGGCGCAAGAAGGGTGGTGGGGGTGTTTGCAGGGGTCAACAGCCAAGGAGCGACGATCCTGGTGCACACTTCCACCCAGACAGACTGCTGCTATCAATGCTCGGCTACTACTACTACTACTACTACTTGCAACGCACTCATATCTCCACAACAAAAATCCCTAACCCCTACTTCCGTCCCCTCTCCCCACCCCTAACCCCATCTTCTCTCTCTCTGTCTTGCTTTCGTCTCCTCTCCCTAAATATCCCCCTCTCTTCTCTCTCTGCCTTGCTTTATCTATGTATGTATTAAGGTTGCTTTATCTATATAGTATGTATTAAGCTATATCTTCCTATTTTACTTTGGGCATTAACACACAAGGACCTAAAGATATTATAAATGAATTTACACATCTATTGAGAACGAAATCCGATACTTTTGTGTGAAATATAAAAACAATTAAATTTGAAAAAATGTAGTGGCAAGGATTCTATGAGGATAAAACATGACGATTACATACTCTATCAAAAATACAAGTTGAGGCACAGTAATGACGTATCTTCATAATATTAACGAGACAAGAAACAGCTTTCAAAACAAAACTTCAACAACAAATCTGGAGGTAACCGTTTCTTAAAATTGATTATGACACGAAGCCATAAAATAATGACAATGAAAATTTTTAACTTGCTTTTCCACAAATGTATGCATACGTAGACATATGTGCCAGGCTGGGATATATATATATATATATATATATATATATATATATAATATATATATATATATATATATATATATATATATATATATATATATATATATATGCCAGGCTGGGATATATATATATATATATATATATATATATATATATATATATATATATATATATCGAGCTACAATGTCCTTTAATATCTAATTCGCTCTACCTCGGAATTAATATATTTTCATATATGCTTGACCGAAGGGGAATTTTATATATATATATATATATATATATATATATATATATATATATATATATATATATATGCCAGGCTGGGAATATATATATATATATATATATATATATATATATATATATATATATATCACGAGCTACAATGTCCTTTAATATCTAATTCGCTCTACCTCGGAATTAATATATTTTCATATATGCTTAACTGAAAGGGAATTTTTTCTCGATAATAGACTTGCCTGGATCGGGGCGCGAACCCAGGATCCTTTCAAATCCAGGAACGTCAGTGAAGCTTTTACCTACTACACTACCGCGAGAGGCTAAAAGTTCATGTCCCTCTCACACTGAAATACCTTTCGCGCGCGCAGGTAATTCGTTGGTTTGGAGACAACATCAACCCACCTCGACTCCGGTAGTGTTTGTAGTGCTTTTGACAGCACGATATATGTATATGAATCACGAAAAAGGGATATAACTTTTATATATATATACAATATACAATAAAATATTATATATATATATATATATATATATATATATATATATATATATATATATATATATATAATTGTTTGTATCTATATATGAGTTAGATAAAATGAAATTATGTACGACCGAAAACAAAACTTTCAGAACGGTACCAGGATTCTGACAGCGCGATAGAACTAGAAACGATATTATAAGGTAGATTACGGAAGTTCCATACGTAGAAGAGATAGAACTGAGCAGCAGTTGGAGATTGCTTGGACATATCCTTCGTACAACTATAGGGATAATAATACGTGATAGGATCCGTCAGCTGGGCCACAAAAGAGTTGGAAGACCCGACTTGCTTGAATGAGAATCGTATGGGAGTCTGGAGATGAGTGGAGTTTTGAGAAAGACAAAGTCCGAGAAAGAAATGAGTGGAGGATTTAACATCAGTACTTTGCGTCACGCGGCGCTGCAAGCGATAATGATAATATGTGTATACTGTTTCCATCCAACATATGGCAAAATATATATATATGTGTATATATATATATATATATATATATATATATATATATATGCATATATATATATGTATATATATATATATATATATCTATATTATAATATATATATATATATATATATATATATATATATCTATCTATATATCTAATATATATTATATATATAACATTTCGCAAGGAAAATTGGGACAAACAACCGTATAGATTTTGAGAAATATTAGACGTCAATGTTTAGACTTCTTATGCAAATCTCTATATATGTGCTAATAAATACACTGATCGGTTAATACATATCTTAAAATACAACATAAATGCTTTCAAATTTTAACAAGATTCAAAGACAGAAACGCCTTTCTTGTTCGTAAGCACAGCGGCTACTTTTATAAGCTACGGTTAATTTTCTGTCTGATTTGCTCGTAAGAATAAACCTTTCATGACTTACTTATAAAGATAGGCCCTTCAAGGGTTCAATTTTTCTTTATAATGTTCCAAACAACATTACGTTTAAAGTTTTAATGCCCCATAAACACCAGCCATTTAACATTTCTGAAAGGTTACATCTCGATCCAGTAGCCTCCTTTGGCGTCCAATAACAGATAAGAGCCTTTCAGGTCCCCTGAATAAGAAGAAGAAGAAGAAGAAGTAGTTCTTTATGACTTCATTAACCTGCCAGACGAATGGTTCGCATTCCACTTCATTTGCTTATCTGTGACGTGAAAGACCTCACCTCCTCCTTTTTAGGTCAGAGGGGGCACTGCCAGACCTCTTATTTTTCGGTGGTCACGGCAATATGTCCGTTACGAGAGCCAGCGTCACTGCTGCGGTCATTTGCTCAATGAGGACGTCGGTTGCAGTGCTCGTGTCAAGAGATCGGAGGCCTTTGCACATTCCAAAGTCAATGCTCTACCTCTGACCAAAGTAAATACCTTATTTTTAATCAGAATAGTACTGGTAATCTTCTTAGGCACGAAGAAATGAAAATTCAGTTGTATTCCACATAGGAAAATGAAAATTGTATGTCTCAGAAAATGTCCAACAGTTTCGCCCTCCAATGGACCTCTTCTTGGACCGTTTAAGGAGAGAGAGAAAGTTTACAGTGTACGTAGCCAAGAAAGACCTAAAATTTTAAACATACAGTTACCAAAAACTAGCAGTTTGGAGCTACAAACTATTCAGCAGTAAAATAACAATAAAACAAGAACAGTAATTGAACAAATGAAAAATACCAAGATATCAAATGAAGTAATACGTCCATTTGAAACAGCATAAAATACAGTGCATATTAACACGCATTTACTATGTGATAGTTAATGGATAACATTATCCAATTTGTACTGACGTTTCATGATGTGTAAGTTAAAAAGATCTAATTTTAATCAGAACCAATATCTTCTCTTCACTTTACAGAAAGCTGAACTCTTCCCTCTTCTGTGATCCTCAATGCACATTTGGCTGGTCGGCTGGTATAGTGGTTAGGGTCGTGGTATGCCACTCAAATGTCGCGGGTTACCGTCTCCCCAAGGCCGATGAAAAATCCCTGGCTCTGTATCGTGATCTGTTACTGCTGAAGTGTAGGGTCTGCGGTGGGAGGTTGAAACCAACATTCTCTGGAAGCTTGAATTTCAAGTCAATGGTCCCTTCAGTGTACTTGTTCCAAGTGGTTTCATTACTGAATAATAATAATAATAATAATAATAATATTAATAATAATAATAATAATATATTGACTCCAGAAGCTCACGTTCATCGCCCGAGAACAGATTGCTTGCGCAAATTCCTTCTTATAAACCCTGACATTTCTTCCGTAACATTCCTGGCCTCGGTCTCCACACCCTAAAATCGACTATAATCTGGCGGGCTCGGCCATCCAGGGGCATCATTTGGTTCCTTTAATATCCCCCAAACAGTAATTACAAAGATATGAAGCCGCCAGTTCCTGGCAGAAATACACACTGTGGGAATACATATTTACAGAGTTGGTGAACTCGATATGCACTCTCTCTCTCTCTCTCTCTCTCTCTCTCTCTCTCTCGTCTCTCTCTCGCTCTCTCTCTTCTCTCTCTCTCCTCCTCTCTCTCTCTCTATCTCTCTCTCCCAGGCTAAGTTAGGATGGTTCACGTTGAATGTAGGAATTTTTCTCTTTGACATTCACATTTATCTTTTTCAAATTATGGGAATTTCATCTCGCAATTTGTCCACATTCTCCTTATTTTTTTCGATTCTGAAACAAATCGAAACTGGAAGAACAATGAAACAAACACTTCTGGTAAGAAACGCATTATAGTCACTGGTTTCCATTTAAGACAATCAGAAGAATTCCACTACAAGAGAAAAACCATTTATTTATATATATATATAATATATATATATATATATAGATATTATATATTATTAAAACCATAAAATCTACTGGTCATTTTTACCAGAAACACATGCAATTGTAATAGCCACAATGCCCTCTTTTAACTCGCTCTCGTGGTCAGGTCGGTAACGTGACCTCGTCGTTATTTTGGTATCTCAGGTTTCGTTTCCCGCCACCGGACACCATAATTTCTTTATACGCCTTGCACTTGGATCTCAAGGCTCTGTAGTGACAAGCGTATCCAAAAAATAGCGCGAGGAAATCGAGAAGTTAAGAGGGCATTGTGGCTAATACTATATATATATATATATATATATATATATATATATATATATATATATATATATATATATATATATACATATATCCACCCGTGTATCTAGTTGCCACAAGGGGAAATGAAAAACTGAATATAATCCTGGCTGGTTTCACGTGAACCTCAGTTTTCTATACAATCATAGAGGTAGAAATTTATCATAAATATTCTGTTGGGAGGACGAACGGACGTGCATATACAGTATGTTGAATAAAACACTTACACCTGATTAAGTAAGCGTTAAAAAAAGCGAGGAGCATTAACCCATTCCAAATATTCTATGTTCATTCATTCCTCGTCATCTGTCCCAAAAATTTCTCATTTCTACGACGTACTACACTCTAAGAAGTAGGCTACTTACATTAGTATACCTTTTTAAAATCCCGTAAATATACTACAATAGTTTACTTAATCCTATTCCCTTCCTTATTGCCGTCTCTTTAACTTACATACATAACTATACTACTCTGACAGCCACGTTCAACCAATCAACACCAAGGCTTTGGAATGTATTTTCATAGAGAGAGAGAGAGAGAGAGAGAGAGAGAGAGAGAGAGAGAGAGAGAGAGAGAGAGAAGAGAGAGGGAGAGAGAGAGAGAGAGAGAGAGGCAAGGTGGAACGTGGTGTCTTTAGCCTTTCTTATAAGCGAATTCAAAATATTTGCGAGGTCGCGCGCGATTAAAAAAAAAAAAAAAAAAAAAAAAAAAAAATTTACAAACCCGCTACCGGACGCATTCCTCCGGGAGTTCAATCCGGTTTACGGAATGCAGTTGAATCCGGGTAAAAGCATAATTCTGCGAACGGAATTAAAACCCTAATAATTCTGACGACCACCAATCACCGTCTCATTAGACCCAAAGCGGGGCACAAGCCGCCCATCGCCCTAGACAGACGAATTGCACAGCAACGCCTCTCAGAGGGCCGTTAAGTCGGGACAACGTACTATACCTTTTGGGATAAAGTTACGGCAGCCACTCCAAAGTAGCAGCATACCAACACATGGTATCAAACCTGCTGCTGCCTTGACCTGGCAGGTTAAAAGATAGCGTGTATACGTTTAAAGTCCAAGACTGGGACAGTTATGTTAAAAACATTGACTGGGCGTGCTGTGTCTACCGGCTTCATTTCTTGAGTGACACAGGAGGATCAAAGGTGAGGAGAGATAATGCTTGCTTTGTTCCTTTGAAGCAATTGCATTTTTAAGTGTTGACGTCATGGGGATCTGGCTATCATTATTAATGCAATTTACAACGTCAAATTGATCAGATAAATTCTAGAGTAAGACACGTTTTAATTGGCCAAAAATAAAACTAACCGGAAACAGCAATAATATAAAAACGAATAATGTAATACTTTTAGTTTACTAAGACTTCATTTGCCATCTCGTTTCTCAGTGGATGATGAATAACTAACTAAATTCCATTCCCCATAACATTAACTTCATGAAACTTACGTTAAAAATGCTGTGATATCACAGACTTTTGTCGAAAATATAAAGTCTGAGAATTGGACGACGTAATAACTTTGCAGGAATACCAACCCCCGTATTACTATAGTCCGCCCTCTCCTACCGGCTGACATTCGTTTTCTGTAATACACTTCACTAGGGCCTATGGGAATCGAAACATGTCCCAGTATAATCATTTTATTTTTCATGATAATCATCACGGAGGACATGCAGCAAATAATATAAAAGGAAAACACACATAGTATATATATAAACTCGATCTCACAAGGTCATTTTATAAGAGATGAAGATCTCAAATTCGCGAAAAATGGTTGAATTGAAGGAGATCTTATGCCCTACCAGCCATTATCCGAGGATAAGAATCACTTCCCTGAATTTAGCTACTTCATGGTGTACAGACCGAAGCGGAGGGGAGGGGGGGGGGGGTGTCCATATCGAGTTATCACTAACACATCTACCGTACACTACCATTAGCCAATCAGTTGGGAGATTTGTCTAAATCGAAAACATAATAACCAACGAAATGAATAAGTGCTAACCATTTTCAAGCATAATATTAAGAAATGAATGCTTGAGTTTTTATATATCATTGAAAAAAAAACGTCAAAAAGAATGAAATTGCCTTTGAAAAAATAACGATAAAAGTATCAAGAAATGAATGCTTGAGTTTTTATAAATCATTAAAAAAAACTCCAAAAAGAATGAAACAAATTGGCTTTGGAAAAATAATGATAAAGGTATCACATGACAAAAGATTTATAAGTGACACCGATATCCCTATATATATAATTATTTAGTTTAGACCAGAAAGCCGAAACATGATACTTTCAAATTAGGGAATGAGAATAGAAGGACATGAACTGAAGTCAGAAGAGTAATAGTTGACGTCAGAAGAAGCGGAGGAGGAGGAGGAGGAGAAGGAGGAAGGAGAAAGAAATATGAGGGAGATACCAATCCAATTTTCTCACGAGCATCTCTTGCTGTAACTCAATACTGTATCATAGGGCTTCTGCCTCTCGCCTTAGCCTTCCCTTATCTCCGGTGTCAAGGAAGGGCTGGAGGAGTAATGCATAATCAAAGATTGTCTCAGCATCCTGCAGCAACTTAATAAACTACTTAGCGGTGTCGAGTGTTACGGAAAGCGGACTTTTAGTGGAGGGATTTCTTCACTCAGTTCAACTCGAAAGTATCTTTCGTGTTACTGGGAAAGACAACGGCCTGAAAAACTTAATATCTTTGTGCTATACCTTGGAGCACCCTAGACCTGTATTATAAGATAAGTGAAATAAAAAAAATGCTCCGGTTTCTTCTGTGCAATCAAGTTTTCTGGACAGCCGCGGCCAAGGAAGGTTTAACCACGGCCCGGTGGTGGCCTGCCCTATAGCGTTGCCAGACGCACGAGTATGGCAAATTTTAACCTTAGACCAAATAAAAAATACGGAGGCTAGAGATCTGCAATTTGGTATGTTTGATGACTGGAGGGTGGATGATCAACATACCAATTTGTAGCCCTCTAGCCTCAGCAGTTTTATAGGTGTAAGGATGGACAGAGAAGCCGTCACAGTATTTTTCTTTTACAGAAAGCCGAAATGGAGGCACGATATAAACTTAGCACGCTGAACTTCAATGACATATGACGATTATAAAGATTATGGGAAACGGAAAAAGTGAAAGAATTCTACATATGCAAAGTTTTCAAATTACGGATAGGACCTGAAAGTCCAAAAGGACCTTCAGTGATTTCCTTGGATTCCCTAATTTATCTTTTAATGCTCGCTAGAAATGCGTGAATCCTACACGTGACTCAACGAGGGTAAGACTTTACTTTTGAGGAGACTAGGAGGAATTCGGTGAACTTACCAGGTATTCTTAACGTCAAAGGCCAGTCATACTCACCTGTAAAAGAAAAGGAAAACATTAATGATAAGACAATGACGATTGTTGCAATAAATGTTATCGCTAAATCAAAATCACTTCGCCCACACTAGGACGGGCACAGCTGTCACAAAAATGTTGGAGCTAAAAGAAAAGTGTTAATGGGTTTCTCTTCCTCAGAGAAACAGACCAGATTATTCAGCAATACACCACTGACAAGTGACGACATAAATGTTCCGACATCCCCTCTTTAATCCGGTACTAATCTCTTTGTGACGTTGTTCCCGCGTGGGGTAGATTCTTACAACAGCTTAGCATAAAGCATTTGAAGGAGATGAGATATTATGCAGGCGCATCAAATCTCAGTTCGGAAACTCTTGGATGATTGTGATGAAAATGCAGCTCAATCACTTAATCTCATATAAAACATTTATGTATGTATCGAAAGTATTATAAGGGTATTATACAAAGAGTATACGAAAACGATAACACGACTGATGGTTTTCTAACAGCAAATTCTTATTATAATGGGCGTAATGGCTGTCCGTCCGTCTGTCATTCAATCACGGCCAAACGGCTGGTCCAATGGGCATGAAGCTTGGCAGGGTTATATTGGGGACCCCTAAGATGGTTTATAATGGGGTTTCGTCCTGCCTCCTCCAAACTCCGAACGGGGTGGGGGGTGAGAATGGATTCCCTGAAACAGAGCTGGTTCTGCCCGAGAAACGAGGCTGGCTATGCCCGTAGACTTAGTTAATTTACGAATTTTCATACATAATTTCTGCATACATATGTTTGCTAGTACAAAGAATATACACATGCAACTGCTAGCGAAAACGAACAAACGACGTCACTTCCTTTGAAATTCCCGTGCATACGAGTACTTATGCTTACTTAAAATAATGAGGATGCACATCATACGCAGTTCTTGAATCTTAGACCGAAACGCCATAATCTTTACTAGGGTTTCAGTAAATTATTGACATGCTTGGCAAATTCAACCCAAAAATACACTTGAGGATTTCTGCTCAAGTATTGTTTACAAGATTCACACACACACACACACACAATATATATATATGATATATATATATATATATATATAAAAATATGTATATATATATATAATACGTATACATATATACTATATACTATATATATATATATATAAAGAAATGGAAAATATACATACTTATATTTATATATACATATTATATATAATGACGTTTTTACATATATTATTCCTTATTATTGCAATTTTCTTTCTTTATGTATGGGTTCTATTATGGAAGCGATAATAATAATGCTAAATATTCCTGATTCTAAGCAAGGTAGGTTGCCGAAACCCACCAGTTGGCAAGTGGTAATTATTTCTTCATATCCTTCTAGTTTACATAGATTCAAAGTCTTTAAATCTGATCAAATGGTTAATACGTCTATGTGGTTTTATATAATAATAATAATAGATCAAATTAAAAACAGCGACGAACAGCTCGGCAAAATAAATAAGTAAATATATGAGTACTCAGTAACAGATAAAAAAATTCAAAACATATGGAAACACTGTCGAAAAAAAAAGACCACTCCGTGAAACATGGGAGAGGAGGAAGAAGGGGATTTCAAGTACCCTTCCACTAAAGCAACAAATAAAGTTCTCAACATGGAATGTGAACGCCGACCAGGTACTAAATTCTTAAGCCTTCCCAAGCCACAAGCGACTCAAGACTTTCAGACCGACCGGTACGTCCGTCGAAACAGTTTCTGATAAGGACGGCGAAGAATGGAAGGCTTTGAACAATTCATTCTTCTTGATTCTCGGCAACATTATAATGCGCTGGGCTAAAATACAAAGAGAATAAAACCGTAAATTCTTTCGTAAAATAAATACTAATCGACTGCGCCACAGAAAATGGAAAAAAAAAATTACTCAGAAATAAAATTAGGTAAAAAGTCCTGCAACGTACAAAGATTCTGATGGGTGCTCTTGTGGGGGGGGGGGGGGGGGGGGGGGGGCTTAGTGGGTGTACCAGGGCGATGTCCTAAGTGAGACTGCTCAGGTTAGTTTGTCTTTCGCTGGTTAAATTAAAATTCATGGCTACCCCATAAAATACACACGCTCCGAGGTTTCTCTGCTAATTCCATTTGTATTTTCGTTTGTATGGTGTTTTTTTACGTTGCATGGAACCAGTGTTTCTTCAGCAACGGGACCAACGGCTTTACGTGAACTTCCGAACCACGTCGAGAGTGAACTTCTGTCACCAGAAATACACATCTCTGACGCCTCAGTGGAATGCCCGAGAACCGAACTCGCGGCCCCCGAGGTGGTAGTCCATGACCAAACCGACCACGCCACTGAGGCGCTGATTCCGTTTGTAATTCAGAAATATAAGTGTGGTAATATAGCGCCAATGTCTAAAGAACAAGTAGCTCAAGTAGTGAAAAGTCCTGATAATGCTTTTTTTTTTTTTTTTTTTTTTTAAGGTGGAAAACATGATAGCTGATTTGTGCCCTTAAAGATGTTAATAATAAAGATGAAGAGCGCTTTCACGTCCTACTGTAGTCAAAAGAATGATTGCATTCACTCCAATCATAATAAAAGGTTGTGTGACATTTTCGCTACACAATAAAGTCAAATAATATTAGCTCAGGTCATTAATTTGATGAGTAACACCCGTTAATAGCTAATGCTGTTGGCACTTAAACTACCGTGTTTCTGTGTTGCTATGGTTACAGGGCTACCAGCATCACCCCAAATTATCTAGGTAGAAAAATGGTCCCATAATGGAAATCTAGTAAGCGGAAAGCCAGAATGAGAAATAGGCTACATAAACTGAACGTATAAAGCAAGCGGTTGATGTTAAAAATGGGGGATGATTTCCATAAAAACAGAAAAGTCAAGACGTGGGCGCTTCAGTTGTTCCAGCGATAACCCCCATTCTTTATTTATTTATTTCCTTCTCAAAATGAAATCTCACTATAAAGGAAACATTCTTCAGCACTTCTCCTTTATTCTCTGGTAATTATCATTTGAACGGATAACCGACCAGAGTGGAAAAAAAAAAAAAAAAAAACGAAATCCCATTCAGTGAACGCGGTACGTACAACAACGTCTTTGTAAATATTAGTTTAAAAAACCGGTTCACTTTCGTCTCTCTCCATCTAGCTGACCAACTTCTTTAACTTTATCCTCCTCCAATTGTCACTCCTCGTTTATGAACGAAGCCTTCGGACGTGTCCTACGAATCTAAAGCTGCGAATTAGTGGACTAATTAACCTAATATTACTAATATATTACATAAGATCAATGATACTTCAAGATGTGCTGTAAGATTTAGATGTACTATAGTATATATCACACCTAGTAACTAAACCTACCTTACCAAGAAGGTCACTCACCGACCAAATCAATAAAGAAGACGTGGTTACCTAGGAAGGAAACTGTCAGTTTACAACGCGTTATGGAAAAGAAATAACAAGTAATCGTGACGGATGTGAAGGAGGTATTAGAGCAGTAGGTCCATCTTACCCAGGCAGCGAGAGGACGTTAAAATATGAATGGCGCAGAAAGCATCAGAGGGTTCGAAGCGCTGCGCAAGAGTCTTTTGGGTATGTACAATTGATTGATTGTGTCTATTAAATCTGGTGTCACATGGGTATGTACAGAAGACGAGTAAAGTGGAGGAAGTTTTTGGGCAAGTAAAGGATGAGTGTGGTGGAGATTATAGTTTTCTTCTTTTTCTTAACATTATTCCAGATTCACTCAGAGAATGGTTTATAGCTGAAACAGAAAAAGGGCTAAAAGAAAAGCTACCTGCAAGACAGAGAAAACTGAACCTCTGGGAAATGTATGGTATTCGAAATAAAACTTGTTCATTATTACAAAATACAAAGAAAAGCTTACTCGCAAGCAGTTGTGCCACCAAACAAGCATAAACTAAAATTTCACCACCCAGTAAGCATGTGCTATTTGCTGATGTATCATTAAACACGCATAAAACAAATTTTTGCCACCACGTAAGCATGTGGTATTTGTAATACAGAATCATTCATTTTTACAGCCTTCGGAAAAACTTGTTAGTATGTAGCTTAACCTTTTTTTTTTACGTACAAATTATACAAATTTCCCGCCTGTGTTGCTCGCAATGAAATTACCGCGATCCACAGAATGCAAAACACTTTTGCAACTGCTAGGAACAAGTTGATAACGTCATACATGAAAGCCAATCTTCCACAATTACGATACAGACGACTGTCGTCACAAATGTAATTCTGAAGTACATAAAGACTGGGATGATACACGTGGGTTCATCGCTTATTATATGTAATTCCTCTCCCCCACGCGGGTGGGAGTTAATTTGATTTTTTAATTTATTTAACACTATGATGTAGCTCAAAAATGAGGTCCATCCGTCACGATTACTCTGTGAGGAATATAGTAATTCAACGCTCTCTCATATTTTCTTTTGTTCGTACTTTCCATCTCTTCCTTAAGATGTAATTTTGGCGTACAATGGGACATCTCTCTCTTCTCTCTCTCTCTCTCTCTCTCTCTCTCTCTCTCTTTCCAAGTTTTCTTCTGACGGTTTCTATACTAGTCAGTGAAACAACACTGTTCTGATTACTGGTTGCTTACAAATATATTACAGAAACCTTTTTGGAGATGATTTCGTTTAAATAAGATATGGGACTGTTGGAAATCCTGTTTTAACTTTACGCGTTAACTTTAGAACTAGTTGTAGTTAATTTTAGTTACATCTACTCGTACCTGGTGTGGCACTGGTTAGTGTTTGTAATTCTGTCTACCTCAGCCTACAGTACCATGGGGTTCAAGAAAAGCACCTCCAGAATACGAGCTTTCTGAAAAACTAAGTCGATACCTAGATCTCCGGAACGGCTGAACGTATTTCGATAAAATTTGGCACGATTAGAGGCCATAGTGGGAAACCTATAAAGCCAAAGTTTCATCCCGATCGGTTGAATATTTCCGGAGTTATAAAGGGTCAAAGTCGGGGTTCTTGTGCACTCCAGGTGGCTGGGCTTTGCTAACTGCCAACTACCGTGACGGTTGATTAACCTAACAGGAAAATGGGCCACAAACAGTAATTATTTATTGTTCTATTTACCGTCGCACTCATCTAATCTTTGCTGACCTCAACTATATTAATCTAATTTACTCTCCAAAAGGGTAATAACATTTACATGCAAATCTGTTTAACACTCGTTCAAACCAACAGTAAATTTAATTTTCCACAAACTGAAACTGGAAAGAGAGAGAGAGAGAGAGAGAGAGAGAGAGAGAGAGAGAGAGAGAGAGAGAGAGAGAGAGAGAGAGAGAGAGAGAGAGAGAGAGAGAGAGAGAGTTATTAAGCTAAATGGACTGCCACGTTTCTTTTATTAACGATGGGATGGAATTAAAACCATATTAACCGATTTATTCAAATAAAAGACCATTGAAAATACTGGGTCTGATAGAAATGACTATATCCTTCCCACCTAAGTCATAATTCAGCAAGCTTGTATATTTATTAAGTAGACTTAACGGCTATTAATTTTTACTTATATCTCTTCATTTACAAGTTTTATTATTCATTATTATTATTATTATTATTTATTATTATTATTATTATTATTATTATTATCATTGCTGATATGTAGATGGGTGAAAGAAGATTTAGGGCAGATAGCTAGCTAACAGTTTTTCTTTTCACAAATGGGTACTTACACTACAGGTAAGACCTCAGTTGAGAGAGAGAGAGAGAGATGAGAGATGAGAGAGAGAGGAGAGAGAGAGAGAGAGGTTTCTCATTGATCTCTTTAAAGAATACTGACATCGAATACCATCCAATGATTGAGTGCTTGCTCGGATTAATGAAATCAGTACAACAACAACAACAATAATAATAATAATAATAATATAATAATAATAATAATAATAATAATAATAATAATAATAATAATAATAATAATAATATTTGTTATTCAAATTGACCAAATATTCAGATAAACAAACTTTAAAAAATATCTTTAAATTCCTGAAGCAACTCCCACAGAAGAAAATCCTAGCGAGTGAAAAGACAAATAAAATAAAGAAAAAAAAGGCCAAAATACGGATTTAAACGCAATCCGAAAGAGATCACCGAACCAAAGGTATAAATAAACAAATCCGTAACCATCAACAGAAGAAATCTTTTCCTCGGAAATCGTTGGACGAATGGTCGAGGAGATTCACAACAAATTCATCATTCACTGAAGACATATCATGCATTGCTTCCTCCTTTTCGGTGGGTGGGGTGGGGTTGGGGTGGGGGGATGGGGACTGGGGAGGGGGGAGAGTTTCCAAAGAGTCCATTCATCACGGTCTATGAAATGTGGGAGGCTTTAATTCATCAACAAAGAATAAAAGAAACCAGTCCATCACTAGTTATGGATGACCAAAGTTGCCACTCATTACTGCTGCCGCTCCCGATTTCTCGTTTAGTTACACCTACATTCTTCGGCCCGGGGTGCAAAAATTTCGCTCATATGATAGATGAAACGAGAGGGAGAGAGAGAGAGAGAGAGAGAGAGAGAGAATCTTCTTCTTCAATCAACACTCATCCTTTGCTGCATGCCCTCTTTTCCTCTTTCCATCCAGATAAAATGATAATATCTATAAAAAACCATGATCTTTTTACGGAGTTTTCTGGTTATCGATATAATAATTTATGTTATTTTTAATTATAATTATTACTGTAATGTTATTGTTATATAATCATGGCCTCTGTTTTATATAAAAATAATTTGCTAAATTCATATAAAAAGGGGCAAAGGGACGTAACTTAACTATGATATTCAAGAATAGAGTACCTACATAAAGTCGTAGAGAGAGAGAGAGAGAGAGAGAGAGAGAGAGAGAGAGAGAGAGAGAGAGAGTTGACGGACGGGCTAACGAATTGATGCGTTAAGTACTTGGCTTTTGATGATGGTTTTCCAGTCTCTTTTCAACACCACAAAAGCCCGAGGCTTCCTCGCATAATTCGATTTCTGGCGCAATATAAAGCCTCGGCGACCTTCCCGAATCTGAAAGGACCTTCGATAACCGGGAGGGAAATTCCCTTCGACAAACATCCCATCCATCTTATTCAAGACGCTAATCCAACGACATTATGCACGGTGGTTTGATTTGGTCGTCTATAATACCTCTGCGGGCAGAAGAATGAATAAATATGAGCATGCGCGTTCTCACGAGTGTCAACGGCGTCGTCCATGGTCGTTGATACTGTAACGCCAGTTAAATGACATAATCATTAAAAATCACAACGTCAGTCAGTTATAAAGTAACGACTGAGGGCAAAAGGTAGTTTTAATCAAGCAAGAAGTTATGGATGAATATTTAAAAATTTATTTGTCTTTATTTCTCATTACAAAGAACTAGTTTTCTGTTACGAAAAGGATTCAGATAGAATTACTATGTTATCATAAGTCAACAGGAATTTTATACCTCTCGTGAGTCCTAAAATTTTCATAGACTCTTGGCTACTTAAATAAACACTTTTTAGACAATGGTCAAAAGAAAAAAATAAATAAATACTGTCTTTCCACCAGCCACAATCAAATTAACCTTAAATTGATGGAAGCGAAGAAACTCTTTAAATTTGAACCACAGACGAAATTTCGATAAATATTCTATCTCTCCGCTCGAGTTTTTATCAAAAAAAGCAAGCCCGCGAGACTGATAACTTAATCGCCTTACAAAGCCCAAGCCTGAAGGGGAAAGGAAAGTGAAAGTACAGAAAAAAGGAAAAAAAGAAAGTGAAAGAAAGAGAAAAAACAAGAAAAATTGGGTGAACCTGAGGGAAGCAATAAAAGTTGCCCTAAAAAAAAGAAAAGATAAAAAAAAAGTTATCAGGGAGAGGGAAAAATATTTGTACCATAGGAAACTGATCTTCCCAGCCACCAACGCTACAGACCCGAAAATTCCTTATTTATTAATCTAATTTATAAATAGAAAAACGAATTTCTCAAGAAACAATGGACAAAATTTATTCATATAAAAACAGATAAATATTATAAAATTAAAAATCCAAACGTGATAGAAATCGTATATTGAAAAGAGAAGAATTAAGCTGTGTAGAAATCAGCTTCTACGGGTTTAACCTGGCTTGATTTATTAATAACATTATACACAATAATTACGTATGGAAAGATGCCAGTGTACCTACTCATCCGGGAACGCGGAGAGGACACATACCCTAAAGTTAATCAAAACAGGAAC
>NC_061104.1:7510424-7522924 GCF_015104395.2 Macrobrachium nipponense
TTTTCTAGAAGCGTACTGGGAAAATAATAGTTTTTACATTGTCCACATTTCCTACATGGCCGCCACCAAGGGTCCCAACCTTGGGGGTCAGTAATGATCTCAGGCTTCGTTCCAAAGGGCTTTTTGAATTTGGTCCAAACAGGAGGTGCTGCATGCAATCACTAATACACGCTACCTGGGCAAAGATTATAAGGTAGTACCCCTTCGATATGGCTTGATTGTTCTTAATTATGTTTTAATACAATCATATGGTAATGGTGGTCAATCCAGAAACGTCAGTATACATGTAGCTTTATGGTAGGGATATCAATGGTTTCATATTCCAAAACATCCTGCAAAAACCTACTTGAAGTTACTCAAGGTTCTTCCACACGGTCGAACAATGTCCGACGGACAAACATTGTTACCATATCACAGGCGAAGCAGGATGACGTCATAAGCGTTGAAAAGATGGAAGTAGATCTGGCAACAAACAGTGTTACCAGATGAGGTTGCATACTACTGCTTTTACTCTGCTCACAAGGCAAAGACCGGCAGACAATTGTTAATTGGTAACAATGTTTGTCCGTCGGACATTGTTCGGCCGTGTGGACGCACCTTAAGACAACATGTGGATCTATTGCCTTTAAAGCTGTTTCTGGAAAAATCGATTCCTTTCAAGAACTGGAAACATTAAACGTTCCATGTATGAGCACAGTTGTTTGTACAAATAAGGGAAAATCTGTGAAAACCTGTCCAAACCCAATAGATGTGCCTCTCCTTCCGAAGCCATAAATAAAAGGAAAATCACCTGCTCTCGGACATCTTCTTACTTTTATGCTCAGGAAACTGGTATTTTGGTAATTACCTGTAACCGGGTTCATAAAATTAAATTACTCAAACAATACTGCTTCTAGGAAGTGTCAGTTGCAAGTGCTGAAGGTCTTGCAACATTTATATGTAAGAATGAGAAAAAGACAGAAAGTTCACGTTTACATAACAAAAGCCTTGTTTCTTTTCTGTAGAACGGAACAGTTGTATGGTCAATGCCTCTTGATATGCAAAGAGTTAAGTATATCTTAGTTTTACCAGACCACTGAGCTGATTAACAGCTCTCCTAGGGCTGGCCCGAAGGATTAGATATTTTTACGTGGCTAGGAACCGATTGGTTACCTAGCAACAGGACCTACAGTTATTGTGGAATCCGAACCACATTATATCGAGAAATCAATTTCTATCACCAGAAATAAATTCGTCTGATTCCGCGTTGGTGATATGCAAAGAAATATGATTAAAAACCTTCCTTAAAAAGCGTCATTTTTAATAACACACAAGAACTATCATTCGTACTTAATTACAAGTTACCTATCCATCTATAACACATTTTTTTAATACAGAGAGCTATGCATTAGCCAGAGCACCAAGAATTTACAGAAATAATTCATCATTAAAAATGTTCTACTACCTCAGGGCTCGTCAGTACAGTTCAATGCTTAATATCTCTGAGGCTATAGTATTTTATGACTGAATTTCTTTGAAGAACTGAACACCAAGTCCTCACATTTTGTAATACCAAAACACGTGCCAAGTTGCGCCAAACCTCAGCCCTATCACCATCTTTCTGTAGTCACCATACTGAAAGATTACCCTTTGAACATCGAATCCGATCCTTTGCAGAAGACCTTATCGTAAAATCATTTACCGTGATCCCTTCACAACAGCGACCACAAGTATGTAAAATGTCTTAAAAAGTAAGATAACAAAACGAAGCAATTTTACACTAATCTCTTTCTTTCCTGCACGTGCTTTTGTGTGAGCGTATTTTCACTTTCTTTTAATTTCTAAAAGGCAGAAGGGAGAATTTACGTTCGTTTATCGGAAGATTTATGTGGATCACAAAAAAAAAAAAAAAAAAAAAATTCTAGTAACATCTCCATGTCATGGCAAGGGTAGGAATAATACATGTACTAACTCCCATTACATTATTTTCTGTAAATTTTCACGTTACTTTAACATTGCAATCCCTTGAACGTTGTCATGGTAACATTATCATCTTGCTTCATACAATATTATAACAAAACCATATTTTTTATTACTCCTGCCGTCAAAAATGATGGAAATATGTGAGGGTCAAGGTGGACAGTCATGACCCTAAGAAAGTTGGATACTCCTAACTAAAGCCCGAACCAGGACCCTCCATTCTGGACAAAGGCTGAACTAAGCAAATCCAGACCTGAACTTCAATAGCCAAACCAAAACTAAAAAAAAAAAAAAAAAAAAAAAAAAAAAAAAAAAAAAAAAAAAAAAAAAAAAAAAAAAAAAAAAAAAAAAAAAAAACAAAAAAAAAAAAAAAAAAAAAAAAAAAAGCAGCAGTACATTAATCACTTGAAATAAGTGATAGCCCTTTAGCCCTTTAGCTAAGAACCAAAATAACGACTGGACGAAAGATTTGAGACGGAACTGGCTTTCCAGCAAGGCCATCGACATGTTTACTCTAAATTTCATTCAGCCTCAACAGACCCTCTAGAATCGTTTTAAGGATATAATAGAAGGGGCAAAGAGAGAAGGAACGGATATATGAGCATTACAAACCGATGAAATGAGAAGTCTGCATGTTAGGAAATGATACTACAAGGCTTGCGATCATTTATTCGTTTGCTGATTAACATCACTGTTTAATGAGGAGATTAAATCAGGTTATAATTATTTTGTCCGTATAAGTCTAATGATTATATTTATTATTTTTATTTTTATCATTTTTCAATTTTAATTTAGTTTTATTATTATCATTTAATTATTTTTATTTTCATTTTCCATTATTTTTGTATCTATATGTATTACATTTCTTAAATAATAACAAGAAATAAGTAAGACATGAATGACCCGTAACACGAAACAAGTTCCCAAAACCTTAACCAAAGCCTTAAGGTAACTCTATCGGAAAAATGTAAGTAAAATCAAAGATGCATCTGCGTATGAAGTTGTATTAGAAAATCCTTTATGAGGTTCAAGAAAATGAGCTACATGTAATATCAAATGATGCACAAGCAAGGTCATCAGATATTGGAATGGCTTACATTTAGAACAACACTCATAAAAACACACTTAAAAGGATTCTAAACTCACTGCATTTAAAAATCCGACAGACAAAGAAAATTCCTTCTGTTATGAAATGCGCTATTTGTCAAGATGATGGCTTGTTACCCTTACCTAAGATTAATTTCCTGCTGAAGAAACCACAACTATTTATGAATGTATATAACAACAATGGCGACCACCTCACACTCCAACTCCATCATGCATGAGCGGCCGAACGAGATCGAAAATTAAGCGGTCCTCAAGTCCTAATTAAGGACTCAATAGCGACCACCCTTATCTCACTGGGTCGACAGAGTACCAGGCGACCTGGGGTTCTTCTCCCTTGTCCTGCCAGATACCGCGCGAGGGATGCTGAGCATCATCAACACACACCTGTGTCTTTGTTCCGAAACGGGTTTCGTTCCCGATTTACATTAATGAAGCCGCAATCAGCTCATTACTTTCCCATCCGAGCCGATTGTATTAACATCTGCCGTCTCAGTTGTTTCATTAGTGGAGGCAAGTTTTCCTCGTTGGACGAATGGTTGTCGCGCTCGGCTACCAATCCGGTGGTCCCGAAGTTCGATTCCCGGCACGGCCAACGCGGAATCAGAGGAATTTATTTCTGGTGATGGAAATTCATTTCTCGATATAATGTGGTTCGGATCCCACAATAAGCTGTAGGGCCCGTTGCTAAGTGATCAATTGGTTCCTAGCCAAGTAAAATATATCATATCTTTCGGGCCAGCCTTAGGAGGGCTTTTAATCAGCTCAGTGGTCTGGTTAAACTAAGATTAGTGGAGGCAACACTCGCCAATGTCAACATCATCCATCTCCTGAATCCCAGCCGCGGAAATCTGCGAGACACAGAGTCTCCCAATGATGGTAATGAATGCGACGTGATCTCCCAGAATGACTCCATCCTAACTGGTATCAAAACATGAATCAAGACCCACTCGTCAAGTTGCCTTACATGGGGACACAAGTGATAGACAACTGTACAACTGAAGGTTGCCTTAAAAAAGAAAATCCAATATGTAGGTCATCCTTCGGTTCCTATACCTTTTTCTTTTGTTTTGTCTTGTAGATGTGTCTAAGGCCTCCTTCAAGGGGGACGCTTAACAGCTGAACTATTTTTCCAGCGTTTAAAACATGGTTTCTCAAACTCCTTAACTCCTCGACCCCCTAATGAAGTTTTAATTTTTCTATCGACCCCCTAGACTAGCATTTAATAATTCAAGAAAAAAAAAAAGAAAAAACACCAACGTCAAAACCACCTAGTAAGAAAATATGTTTAGAACTTTAGATGTACGAGTATATGTTAACTTAATTCGCCGACCAGTCAGTTATTCATTGACCTCTTTTGACCCCTAACTATTCATCGACTCCTGGTCCTCTTGACCCTTGGGGGTCGATATCGACCACTTTGAGAACCCCAGGTTTAAACAATCCTTCTTCTTCTTCTTCGTCTAGGGTGATACTCTAGTTCTAATCATAACGACGATCAGTCGCTCACTGGCCTAACGTTCAAACCAAAACACGGTGTATAAAGTAAAGGAAATGGAGCCGTAAACGATTCCATTCGCACGTTTATATAGTTTAATCATACCACGATTAAAAAAAGGAAGAAAACAAATCTGCTTGAAACACGAAATTTCTATATATGAAAAATTTCCTCTTCAAAGCACCTCATTAGAAAAAATATCCCTAACAAGGTTTCTTCTTAAAGAACATTCACATTATTTATTGAACGTCATGACACTGTTGCGCTATCAAAAGCCTTCGTATTCAAACTGAGAGAGGTTAGGCAAGATGATGAAACAGTTTTCCACGATTTCTATAATCTGCCGATTTTACCGAAACGGATTGTCCGCTTCAGACGAGATAAAAGCTCACGTTTCTTTTCGCTTTCAAGATCACAAAAACACTTGCTGGTGATGTCTTCATGCCATGGCAAGGGTAGGACTAATACATGTACTAACTCCCATTACATTATTTTCTATAAATTTTCACGTTACTTTAACATAGCAATCCCTTGAACGTTGTCATGGTAACATTGTCAACTTTCTTTCATTTTTATGATGGCGTTAATTAGCTCGCTGTCCCATTGGCTGTCACTCCCAACAATGACTTTATCTAACCCAGGAACAATAGAGTACTCTATTAATCTTGATTCAACCAGTTCAAAGTATTCCATAATGTTGGTGGCGGTTAAGAAAATAGTTAGTGATATGTAAAATTGCCGACATTACGTAATATATTATATATATATATATACGATATATATATATATATATATATATATATATATATATATATATACATATATTTATATATATATATATATATATATATATATATATATATTAATATATATATATCAATATATAGAAGTACCATGGATGATCATGGCGAGCAAAGGCCTTCGATTTTCATCTCCCATTACTATGTCTACGAGCTCTTGGGTACCCAGCAATGCTATGGAGTTAACTGCAGACATGAAATAACATTCTGACATTTTTGTATACACACGGACGCGTTCAGGAACATGTTCCGTTCAAAATCCAATGTGAATCTGCTCACTTAAACATTAGCTAGACAATTGTGGCTGTAGAAACTGAGTTTAAAAAGACCTTGAGGCTCGCAACATCATCCCAAAACAATTGCTGAAAACTGGAAAGCTTCGACCGACTGACGTGCCATATATATATATATACTATATATATATTATATATATATATATAATATATATATATATATATATATAGTATATATATATATACATATATTATCTTACTATCTATCTATCTATTATCTATCTATCTATCTATATATATATATATATATATATATATATATATATATATATGAAAAAGAATGCAAGAAGTCACTCGAGGTACAATAGAATTAGGCGTTCAGGGGTCTGTAGTAAGGCACGTGGGCGACCCAAATCAATGGCCACGTAACAGTATTCCAGAAATATGAATTTAATAGTCAGGAAGTAAGAGAAAGGGTGAGAAATCATAAAAATACGAGGGTAATTCCGAGCTATATCATGAGGAGACAAGGATTTACTGTCACGCAGAGACAAGTAACGCAAATGATGGTGGAAAGGGACATTAAAAAAGAATTTAATGCAGTTATCTCAACAGAATGGAGTCCTACGGCTGGAGGGTAAGCCTGACTCAAGAGCTGCCGAATCTAAAGGATCAACATTAAACAAACAGGTCTGAAGGATACAAACGTGGAAGGAGTTCTATCATTATGAGGATAATTTTGGAAGAGGCGGCCGAGGATGTTCTCAGGAAAATAAAAAAAAATTTGAAAAATTGAAAGGCGCAGAAAGCTGACATGACTATAAGTAACCCGCTCCATTTTATGGTGGTGGTAGTGTAACTGAATGGCTGATCGTGGTGTGAAAATTAGAGGAAGGGGAGGTTCCCGGGAATGGACGAGAGGAATAATCGTTCCTTCCTTTAAGAAGGAAAGTAATAATGGTGACTGTAAGAATTACCGAGGCTTAACATTACTTAATGTACCGAGGAGGTGCAGGTAAGGTTTATAGAAATGCAAAATAACAGAGCAATGCAGATTAAGGTAAAAGCTGTAGGCCTATAATAGATTCATATCAACCGTGCATCTGATGTCTAGGCCAGTCCCTTACGACGCTCCTGATTGGCTGTTGATAAACCAATCACAGGGCTGGAAACTCTCAGTTTCTCTTGAGAGTCCACATAGGCAGGATGTATGTTCCACCTCCCCTGAGGGATACGTCTTTCAAAAGTATCCCTCAGGAGAGGTGGAACATACCTCCTTCCTAAGTGAATTCTCGAGAGAGACTGAGAGTTTCCAGCCCTGTGATTGGCTTATGAACAGCCAATCAGAAGCGTCGTAAGGGACTGGCCTAGACATCAGATGAAATACGACCGAACCAAATTTATCTTGACCTTTATCTAACCTAACCTCGGAAGTCGTGTCCTAACCTGCCCGGGGCGGGGGGAGGGAGGGGGGAGTTCTCTCTATCCCTCTACTAAGTAATTCTCAACCTCTTACTCTGCATTCTATCCAAAAGCTGAATGCAACGTACATAGACCTACAAAGAACCTATCACTGAGATGTGATATGAAAATGATTCATGGAATTCATGGAACGGGGTGTAAAAATCGATTTTAAGTTGAAAGTAATGCCTCTAATAAGATATCTATTTGGGAAAATTCATAATTTAGTTTATAAGTGGCTTTAAGACAAAAGAGCGAAATATTTCCAGAGCTGTATATCTTTAGCTGTAGTAATGGTATCCGTTACTGAGAAACCCCGAGATATAATTGAAAATCACTCGTTTCTATGGCTCTCTAAATATATCTTAGTTTAACCAGACCACTGAGTTGATTAACAGCTGCCTTAGGGCTGGCACGAAGGAGTAGATATTTTTACGTGGCTAGGAACCAATTGGTTACCTAGCAACGGGAACTACAGCTTATTGTGGGATCCGGAGCACATTATATCGAGAAATGAATTTCTATCACCAGTAATAAATTCCTCTGATTCCGCGTTGCCCGGGCCAAGAATCGAATTTCGGGCCACCGGATTTGGTGGCCGAGCGCGAAAACCACTCGTCCAACGAGTAATTCATGATTGTAGTTTGATGTGCCTGATTTTTTTGCAGGTAATACACTGTTGATGGGGTATGATGGAGAGAAACTTCACCGACTAGTGAAAGTGTTTTAATGCATTTGAAAGAGCAGGAGGAAGGTTATGAATAATAACCTGAGTGAAGTAATGAGGATACATACATTCCAAGAGGAAGCTGGACTATGCAGATGGCACAAAAGAGGAAGAGCTGATGCACACAGGCCACTGGGACTAAGCGTAATGGATGATGGTAGGATGAGAGATGTAAATAAAAGTAGGAATTTTACGTTACCACAAAAGATTTGGAACAGAAAAGAAAGGACTATAGAGCCATCTCTAAATGTGTAGATTAGATGAAGAACAAGAACGGTGGGTATATATATATATATAGATATATATATATAATATATATATCTATATATATAATATATATACATATATATATATCATATATATATATATATATATATATACTATAATATGTATAGTATATATATTATATATATATAGGTATATATATATATGTATATATATATATATATAACGATGCATGTATTACTGATCTGTGTTTATATAAATACATATATACATACGTGCATATATATATATATATATATATATATATTAACGCATGTATGTATAAAAACACTTACACAAAACAATAACTTCGATTTAAAAAAACCAAGATCAGTTTTACACTAAGGAATGTGACTCATAAAAAAAAAAATCCTGATCTTTACTCCTTGCTCCTCTTTCCTTCTCTCCTTCTCCCTCTCCCTCTCCCTCCCCCCCCCCCCCACACCCCCCCCCCCCCCCCCCCCCCCCCCCCCCCCCACCACCCCCGACGTGCGTGGCATCAAGCACCCACCACATATTTGACCCAACACTCCTCAGGTGTTTGACCCAGCTCGACAAGTTTCCTAATACGTCTCTAGACATCAGTGCGACGTCGAAATTCTTTTACCCCACTCCTTCCCCCCTAATCCTCCCTCGCCCACCCACCCTACCCCCCTTCCGCAACCCCCCCCCCCCCCGCCAATGATTTCGTGATCCTCGGCTTCTGGCAGGCAAGTCGATCATCCCTATAAATATCTTTCCCCAAGACCAGGAACTTCGCTAAAATGATTTAATTACACCCATCGCCGCCGCCATCCTCATCTCACCCCGACCGTCTCCTACCTCCCTCCTCCTACTCCTCCTCCTCCTCCTCCCTTCTCCCTCACCTCTCGAAAACATGTACCCTCTTAACCCTTTGGAGAGAGAGAGAGAGAGAGAGAGAGAGAGAGAGAGAGAGAGAGAGAGAGAGAGAGAGTTTCCATCCTTAATCAAGAGAGAGAGAGAGAGAGAGAGAGAGAGAGAGAGAGACTCTTTCCTTGATCAACGCTCATCCTTCTTCGCTGTATGCCATCTTCGCCTCCTTCCATCCAACACCTTCCTCATCTCCACCTTTCAACTTCCTGTCGAAGGATGATTGGGGGGAGGGGATGCAGCCGAGTTGGTGGGAGGGGGAGGGTTGGTTGGGGGGGGGGGGGTTACACGAATGGGTGGTGTTGATAAAAGGTGGGGGAACGCTATACCAGTGAGACATGGATGGAAAACCCACCCTTGGTTTACGACTTCTAAAAGAATTTCTTTACATAAATATTATTATTCACGGAACATCTATTTCTTATCAGTATCATTATCATTACTAACACCAATAACACTATTATTATTAGTATTATTACTAAAACCACTACCACTATTATTATTATTATTATTATTATTATTATTATTATTATTATCGCTGTTAATGGTGTGAACACTCAAAAAAAAAACATTAACTTAACTAGCAAAGGAGTGCCCATAAAAATAAATTACGCTAAGAATCTGAGCGTGAATAAACAAACCTATAAAAGTCACAAATTAGTAGCAGTTTGAACCCTGATAAAACCTTTAAATAAACATTTACTTTTCATAGTCATGTTGCTTATAGGCAAAATGAGACTGGGTGTTAGCTTGTCCCTGTGTGTACATGCATGTATGTATGTATGTATGTATGTATGTATATATATATATATATATATATATATATATATATATATATATATGTATATATAATATATATATATACATATATATATATAATATTTATTTAAAAATATCAATACATTTATAATTATAGAAAGATAAATAAACCTTGTGAATAATCATCTGTGGTTTGTTATATTTAGGTTTCTTATTATAATAATGTAATCAGTGTTCTCCCTTCGATTCTTATACAATGACGAGTCTTTTGAAGATCGGTTGGTTCCAAAACAGTTATTCTATCATTAAATGGGAAAGGAAACTTGAATGTCATGAAAACCAACGAATGAACAATGACTATTTACTGCATACATCATGGGATCATCCATATGGAAAGTTGGGCACTTGTGACCTTATAAAAGATGTAGACTGCACGAAAAAAAAAAAAAAAAAAAAGGATTTTCCCAAAAACTGCCGTTCACTGTACTCCGTGTGGAATATAGAGCCATGTAAGGTTAAAGAGCATTGATCACAAGCTTTCTGAGTGGGGCTGACCCACTCTTACATCTTCCAGCCCGCTCAGATCTCTCTATCTCTCTCTCTCTCTCTCATCTTCCACACTTCAAGATTTGTGTGCTCATTTCCTCTGTCAGGTGACTGTCTGACTTTCTGTCCCACACGCCCTCACGAGCTCAACAATGAACTCGCGAGAAATTTCTGGCGATTCATCTTCCAGGAATTTATGGAACGAGAAAACACGTTCCTTCAAAGCGATCAATGACTAATGAAGACTAACAGTTTTGATGAACTTGTGACTCGCTGCAACGAAGAGCATCATCTGTCATTGTGGTAAAAAATACTGCAATGTAAGTTTCTACTACAATCAACACTTTTCTATAACTTTTTTTTTCGAATTCCTACCCCCTTTGTTGCAAGGCCATTTGGAATGGAATGGAATATAGAATTTAGGCTTACAAGCCTAGCGACGGGACCTGAGAGGTCATTCAGACCTGAAGGGGAAATTGACAGTGGAAAGGTTTGAAAGGTGTAACAGGAGGAAAACCTATAGGGGCCGAAGGGACGCTGCAAAGAACCTTAAGCAATTTCTACAGTGCCCCGCTTGAACTGCACTGACGGCACTATCCCCTCAAACTGGGTCAAGGCCATTGGGGAATAATGAACCACTCCAACAATCCCAACCCTAAAGGTGCGTCCACACGGTCGAACAATGTCCGACGGACAAACATTGTTACCATATCACAGGCGAAGCAGGATGACGTCATAAGCGTTGAAAAGATGGAAGTAGATCTGGCAACAAACAGTGGTACCAGATGAGGTTGTATACCATTGCTTTTACTCTGCTCACAAGGCAAAGGCCGACGGACAATTGGTAACAGGTAACAATGTTTGTCCGTCGGACATTGTTCGACCGTGTGGAGGCACCTTTACATTAGAGAAGCAGCTTCCCCTCCCCAAAAAGAGGAGCAGAAAACCGCAAGGGAGAGAGAGAGATATGACACGCGCCATCCTGCATCGCCCTCCTTACGCGAGGCGCTCTCGCTCCGCGAACATCCTTTTTTTGTTCAGTTATTATCCAGTCTGTTGCTCTCACTTCTTATGGGGTTAGTATCTACACATCACATCTAAGGAGCCTGTGACCGTGCACACTCAAATAAACATAGTATATACGTACAGAAAGACAGAGAGAGCATGGAATTGAGGCCAAAGGCCAAGCACGGGCACCTAAATTATGAGGTCATTCAGCTCTGAAACGGAAATTGACAATAAAAAGGTTTGAAGGAATGAAAGGAGCAAAACTTCAAAGCAGCTGCACTATGAAACAATTGTTAGGAGAGGGTGGAAAGTCAGACAGAAGGAAGAATATGAACGAAAGTAGAGTAAAAATGAATGAAGGGGGTTGCAGCTAGGGGCCGAAGGGACGTTGTAAGGAACCTTAAGTAACGCCGTGCGGTGCACTGCCGGCAGTATTCCCATATACGTCAGGCAAACATTCAAGGGAGTGTACCATAATGATTAGATGAGATTATGCATTTTTTTTCTCGGAACCTCGGTACATTTCAGAACATAATATCCACTATTTTATAAATGAACGCAGAGCGGATCTTATTTCTCCTGTGATATTAATCTCAATGAATCTGAGAAGTATTGCGTCAAAAAGTTAGTTAAAGATACCAACAAAAAATATCATCAAACATTTGGCACACTAATGCAACCCTTTACAATAGTTATGATAAAACAAGGGGGACCCCACTACTTACCAACTGGACCAAGATCGGAAACTGATACAGGAAAAATGGCCACCGATTCCTGTAATTATAGAAACTAATACGCAAATGTAAGCACGCCGATATGTTAAAATATCAGCTTAATGATCAGTTTCATTCGGGCACCGGTAATGGGTGTGTTTGTTGAAAACACATTTAATCTTATATTTACAATCTTCACTTTGGAGGCGGGGAGGTCTGATTTTAATGGCCCTCCATTATTGTTACTGAGTAGTTTGAAACAAATCATCCACTGCCTTTGAGCATTATTTACTAGACTAGATAGAAAACGGAGCATTATTTACTAGACTAGATAGAAAACGAGGAAATTGTGTAAGATCTTCAAAGGAAACTAAACAACGTGGTATCAGGCTCGTCTCACCTTCCTCATCTAATTATGCGACGGGAATACTCATCTCAAAGCAGCTATGCACTGACTCTTAATAGAATCGATATGAACTCGTTGTGACCTTCATAAGCGTTAAGAGAAATTTTCGGAAACTTTCCCAGGAATTCCAT
>NC_061104.1:7527924-7552924 GCF_015104395.2 Macrobrachium nipponense
CTCTTCTGATTAATAGCTCCAGTTCCCAGGAAGCCATTCACAAGTTCCTTCCTCGCCATTTGGCAACGGTGATATTACCCTAAATTCTGTTCTTCCTTCGTTAAACACGCTCAAGATTGTTTATTTGTCTACTTTACAACTTCCGTAGTCCAAACTGAACCGTATACCCTGGCAGCCGAAACCGAGTCCTACGCAGCCGTCGTCGACACACGAGGGGTTCCCGTGACTTAAAAAAAGTACCATTGTTTTCCTAGGGACGGGAGAGCGGTGGCTTCAGCTTGGGTGGGCTGCGTCTCGATAGGCAGGGGTTACAGCAGATGCTTATGGAATTAATGGCAATTAGTGAATGGCATTCTCCAATCTCCACACTATAGTGTTGCTGTTTTCTGAGCCACGGAAGGAAAAAAAAAATGCTTCAAAAGGCATTTTTTTTAATGATACCCAAGGACCCTTTTAGTTTTCTATACAAGAAAACTATTGAGATGGTTTTTGTCTGACCGTTCGCACTCAGATCTTCAAAACTACTGAGGCTCCAAAGCTGAAAATTAGTATGTTGACCATCCACCCTCCAATCATCAAACATACCAAACTGCAGCCCTCTAGCCTTAGTAGTTTTTTTTTATAAGGTTAAAATTAGCCCTGATCGTGCGTCAAGCACCGCTATAGTTGCCAGCAACACAGGTCACCACCGGGCTATGGTTGAAAGTTTCGTGGGCTGCAGCTGAGAATTTCATGGGGCGCTACTGAGTTTCATACTGCATTATACGCTGTACAGAAAACTCGATTGCGCCGGAGAGTTTTTATTTGTTTAAATATAGTAACCCCTAGAATATAACAATGGATTAAGAAGGAGGAACGAAGAACAACAACAACTGTCAATGAATACTCGATAAGAGTAACGAACAAGACTTTGCTATGAAGGCTGAGAGAAACAAGTGAATAAACAAACTAAGAAGCATTTTCATGATCTCCGCTCATAAGCGTTAGATGATTCAAGTCTGGCGCATAGCCCAAGGAGAGGCATTACAATAAAGTTAAGGTGAATCTTTTTTGTTTGTTTTATGTTTTTTTCAATTAACTATTTACAAAACATTACAACAAATTCAGAACTACTTACATTCTCATCTAAAATACATTGCTTTTAATGTTGCAAAAATTCTTTGTGAAACTTTTTTTTTTTTTTTTTAAATCTAGTAGAACGAACCACAGGGACGCTCTGGAAGAAAGCGGCAAACCAATATTAGAATGATGAGTCACAAAACCGGTATTTCGAAGAGACAAGGAGAAAAATGGCCTGAAACAAAATATCTAAGTTCATGAAAAAATTAAGAAAGAAGAGATGGTCAAGACAGCCAAATCTTTCCATCATTATCGGGCATTTTTTCTTAAAAATATTTAAAAAATAAAAAATAAAAATCATAAAGGCAGACGGAACGGGTCACTTGATACCTTTATCTACATTAGGCCTAACGGGAGCAAAAATATGGAGAGGGAGGCGGAAGACCACTGATGATAAGTGGTTCGAGAGCAGGCCTTATCTAATGCCCAATAAAACTGAGAGAAAAGTAATCCTTTTAGAAGGGATATATTTGACTAAACTCTGTTTTTTTTTCATCTGTCCACCCGCCTGTGGTGTTTGCGTATGGTAACACTGCGTCCTGGGTTTTAGATAGTTACGCTATGTGTAAGTTTTAGGTAAATGAAAGGATATCTGGGTGTATATTTGCAACTGAAAAGTGTTTTAATAATTTACACTATGCGAATTACACCGTTAATATTCGAAATAGGATATTGTTATAACTATCTAAAAAGCCCAGGGCGCAGTGTTACCATATGCAAACACCATAGGCGGATGGACAGATGGAAAAAAACCGAGTATAGGTTATTCCACTTCGGAAATTGTCTTCACTCACAAGCCTACTTTCGTGTTTCTTTGCTTGTTCAGTTTACCAGAGGAACATGTCGACCCTCTCATTCCTAATATGGAATACAATACAGAATTCAGGCCAAAGGCCAAACTCAGGGACCTATGAGGTCATTCAGCGCCGAAATTTTAAAATTGACAGTAAGAAGGCCTGAAAAGTGTAACAGGAGGGAAACCTCGCAGTTGCAATATGAAATAAGTGTTAGAGAGGGTGGAAAGTCAGATAGAAGAAAGAATATGGACGGAGGTACAGTAAAAGGAATGAAAGAGGCTGCAGCTAGAGACCGAGGGTAAAATGCAAAGATCTTTCAATAATGCCTACAGTGTACTATGCGAGGTCCACTGACGGCACTACCCCTCTACGGTGTAATTCCTAATACGTATTTGTCTTTGTTTTGTCTGTCTGTGGAGAGAGAGAGAGAGAGAGAGAGAGAGAGAGAGAGAAGAGAGAGAGAGAGATTAGACCATGCGAGCAAAAAATAGAAATATTGATCAACATATCGGATGCATTAGCCAATGCAAACATGCAACCTAGGCTGTCCACACGATTTCCATGCATGTCTCATGCATAACTAGATTTGCGGCCATCAATCACCTAGCCATACATGTCGTTTACACTTGGGTATGCATGCTTGGTGCACCGCGAGACAAAAGAAGCCCAGCTGAAACATTATTATCGGAAACTCGTTCTTTTGTCTTTGAAGGTAATGCCCCGTGATTATGAATCGACATGATTATGGAAGGGTTGTATTGGTTACTCAATTTTATGCGCATAGTCATCACGATGATCCATATTCATTCTAAGAATGAATTTCTGCAGTCTTCCGTTGCTGTAGTAGATTCACATCAACCTTGCATCTGTTGTCTAGGCTAGTCCCTTACGACGCTCCTGATTGGCTGTTGATAAGCCAATCCCAGGGCTGGAAACTCTCAGTCTCTCGAGAGAGTTCACGTAGGCAGGATGTATGCTCCACCTCTCCTGAAAGACGTATACCTTAGGAGAGATGGAACATACATCCTGCTTATGTGAACTCTCTCGAGAGACTGAGAGTTTACAGCCCTGTGATTGGCTTATTAACAGCCAGTCAGGAGCGTCGTAAGGGACTGGCCTAGACATCAGATGCACGGTTGTCTTTTTTTTAAATAAATATCTTCATGATTTTCCCTCCGTGATGTGATGTAATAGCAAACAGGACCAAGAAAGAACAAGCAAATTTCCTAATTAAAAATAACAAATAAATAACATTAAGGAATTGCAACAATAACAAACAAGGATTCCGCTTTCTTCCCTCAACCGTAGTTTGAAAATTTCGTAATCAGAAAAAATTAATAAAAAGCCATATAAAATAACCCCATTCTTGACACAAAAATGAAATTAATGATTCGGGTTTCTGGGTCCTCACATGGCTGGAACAGAAAAGAGCCAGTGGCTAGCCAAGTGAGAGGTGTTGGAATGGCTGGAGGACACCAGATAAGATGGGAAAGAATGAATAAAAATGAAGGGATAGAATGAATAAAAATAAAAATCAGCAGAATAAATGAAACGGGAACATTCTTGATATCACAGCTCTCTACAGACTCTTCCTCCCTGGGGTAATATAGAATATAATAAATGCACAACACAACTAAATCAAGAGATAAAAGAATATTTTTAGAGTTCGAACAGCGCAGCGATAAGTTATTCATATATCCAGGACTGTCCTGAGGGCATTTTCCTTCATAATATCTTTTCGTGTTGTTTATCAGGCTGCCTGGTATGTTTTTTTTCTTTCATCTAACTGTGATAACGATAGTTTGAAATGGTTTTTAGGCCTGAGTGATTGATCTCATTTCGAAGAGGAATAAGTTTTCCTCTCATTTTCTGAAACTTACGATCTTACTTGTTAAGATCTTACTTGTTTAGGCTACTACAGACATCAAATTTTAATCCGTTCTTATCGAGATAGTCGCATCGCTGCTTCGCAAAAAGAACTATTATGGTTCAACGTTTTAATTCACCAGAATTTTGTCCACTAGCTTCATTTGTTTGTTTGTTTGTACGGTGTTTTTACGTTGCATGGAACCAGAGGTTATTCAGCAACGGGACCAACGGCTTTACGTGATATCCGAACCACGTTGAGAGTGAACTTCTATCACCAGAAATACACATATCTAACCCCTCAGTGGAATAGCCCGAGAATCGAACTCGCGGCCACCGAGGTGGCAGGCCAAGACCTTACCAATCTCGCCACTGAGGCGCTCCCCACTAGCTTGGATTCATCCCTTCCGTTAACATGTTTAGGTATGTCGTGAATAATAAACTGATATCGATATTCATTACACTAGCTTTTTATTTTAATCATTTCACGGTGTTTTGCGTATCTGAAATGCTCTCCATATTCATGAATGTATCTCTGAAGTTATTATCCTTGGTAACCTAGCCAGAAAACGTATTTTGTGGCTAAGCCTTCATGGAGAATAGCCTCAGAGATGCATTCGGGAATACGCAGAGTATTTCAGATATCCAAAGCACCGTGAAATGATTAAACAAAATGGCTAATGTAATGGATATTAATATTTCCGTTGTACGTATATTTCTAACGAGTGTTCAAAGATGCTTTTTTATACTACAAATATGACAAAGAAAAGCGATTTAACACAGGCACGCTCCGTTATCTCTTTGAAGGTCAAATACTATGACGTTGTCTCATTCGTGCTGAGATATTAGTGTGAAAATGATTAATCACTCTCATAGGCTTTATAGCAAATGACTAATTTACGTTGCTTGAATACTCTGGAATCCAATAACGTTTGAACTGACGTGAGGCTCAATGTTATTTTCTAACGTACAGAAACTCACTCAATCAAAACATAATTTCAGTCCGCTGGAAAAGCTCCTGGTCTGTTAGGGTTCCCACAAACCCGTGTTAAATTTATGGAGATATCTTTGCGCTACGATAGGCAAACGCACTGTAACCTTAAATAAAATAACTATTACTTAGGCTAGAGTATTGCAATTTGATATGTTTGATGATTGGAGGGTGGATGATCAACATGCTAATTTGCAGCCCTCTAGCCTCAGCAACTTTAAAGATCCGAGGGCGGACGGACAGACAAAGCCGGCACAAGTTTTCTTGTACAGGAAACGAACTATAGCTAGTTCAATTAAGGTAGATTCTCGGATAAGCCCTATTCTTGCGAGACGTTTGTTTGGCGGCCGCTGATTGGCTGGTACCAGGAGGTAGGCAGCTCCCAGCCAATCAGCGGCAGCCAAACAAACGTCTCGTAAGCATAGGGCTCACCCAAGAATCTACCTAAGTGAACCAGCTATAGTCTTACACGCTTAATGGCATAGTTTCCCTTACACTGGTTGTCGACAAGAACCAAAACACACCATACATTGGTTTGCCCTCTTCAGTCGACCACCTACCGGGTCAAGGGTCAACGCATCTGGCTCAAAAGAAGCAGACTTATTTCAATGCACATCAATGAATACCGATGACCTCTGCAGTTGCGCCACCAACATATGCAACGATTCAGCCAATCAAAGTTGGAATCAGTTGGGGCAAATAGTGTCAGGAGAGTGAGGGAGAGTAAATATTTTGGTGAAAAATATCTTGAGAGAGAGAGAGAGAGAGAGAGAGAGAGAGAGAGAGAGAGAGAGAGAGAGAGATATCTTGGAGAAAAATATCTGAGAGAGAGAGAGAGAGAGAGAGAGAGAGAGAGAGAGATATCTTGGAGAAAATTATCTGAGAGAGAGAGAGAGAGAGAGAGAGAGAGAGAGAGATATCTTGGAGAAAAATATCTGAGAGAGAGAGAGAGAGAGAGAGAGAGAGAGAGAGAGAGAATATCTTGGAGAAAATTATCTGAGAGAGAGAGAGAGAATATCTTGGAGAAAAATATCTGAGAGAGAGAGAGAGAGAGAGAGAGAAGAGAGAGAGAGAGAGAGAGAATATCTGGGAGAAAAATATCTGAAGATGAGAGAGAGAAGAGGAAGAGAGAGAGAGAGAGAGAGAGAGAGAGAGATAATATCTTATGAAAGGTTTCACCCTACTGGGGTGAGGACTGCCTCGTCCAAGCCACAGAGATGCAACGAGAGAGAGAGAGAGAGGAGAGAGAGAAGAGAGAGAGAGAGAGAGAGAGAGAGAGAGAGAGAGAGAGAGAGAGAGAGAGATTTGGTAAGCTTTAAAATGCTTTTTGTTCTCTTTCCAACTCTATTTTTATGAATGTTATTTCTGCATTTCAACAGGAAATAATTACCGGACTCAATAATCCGAGGTAAACGTTTTCCGCGTTGATGAATAAATGTCATTTCCTGAAGCAATGACAAACTAACGTTTCCATCGCGCTTTCTTAACTTCGCTCTTCCTTCCTTGTTCTGTTGGTAAGTGGCGTCCGCATCGCATTGCTTCTTGCTAGAGGCGAGGGAATTCCACTTCTTATAACTTTCTAAATCATCACGTTTGAAGTTTTGTATTCAATAAAAAAAAATAATCACGTCTGAAGTATTGTATTCAATAAAAAAAAAATAATCACGTTTGAAGTATTGTATTCAATAAAAAAAAAAAAAAAAAATAATCACGTTTGAAGTATTGTATTCAATAAAAAAAAATAATCACGTTTGAAGTATTGTATTCAATAAAAAAAAATAATCACGTTTGAAGTATTGTATTCAATAAAAAAAAATAATCACGTTTGAAGTATTGTATTCAATAACATAAAATAATCACGTTTGAAGTATTGTATTCAATAAAAAAAATAATCACGTTTGAAGTATTGTATTCAATAAAAAAAACAATCGCGTTTGAAGTGTTGTATTCAATAACAAAAAATAATCACGTTTGAAGTATTGTATTTAATAAAAAAAACAATCACGTTTGAAGTATTGTATTCAATAAAAAAAAAACAATCACGTTTGAAGTGTTGTATTCAATAACAAAAAATAATCACGTTTGAAGTATTGTATTTAATAAAAAAAATAATCACGTTTGAAGTATTGTATTCAATAACATAAAATAAGTAAAAGCGATCGAATTTTCTGTACAGCGTCTAATGCCCATAAAACTATCAGCAGCGGCCCATGAAATTTCATCCACGTCCCGGTGGTGGCCTGTGTTGTTTGCACTATAGCGGTGCCAGACCCACGATCATGGCTACATTTAAGCTTTAATAAAATAAAAACTGATGATGCTAGAGGGCTGGAATTTGGTAAGCTTGATCACTGCAGAGTGGATGATCAACATATCAATTTGCAGCCCTCTAGCCTCAGTAGTTTTGTAACTTCCAAGGGCAGACAGAAAAAGTGCGGACGGACAGACAAGTTCATCACAATAGTTTTCTTTTACAGAAAACTAAAAATTACCTCCACTTGAAATATACTGCTTGAGAGACAGAATTGCTGCAGGTCATCAACTGCTAAAAATTGCACCATCAGCTAAACTGGACTGAATCTAAAATGTGAACGCTCTTCCACTCACGTATCTTTACAAACTATAAGAGTATATGTTTCCAAACGTGGCCAAGTGAGTATGCAGTGGCAGGATATTTGAAGAACGGGAAAACAGATTTTAATGAAACTTGGCAGATAATATTAATTTAATGGTCTGATCCTGTGATAGGGGTGTAAAAATACTACCACCATAGGTCCTGCGTGTCGTAAATGGCGGGTAAAAGGACAGCTGCTGCCTTGCAGGATTACTTTTTAGTCAAGGCTAGGCCAACCGCCAATAACTGTGGAAACTGCTACCTTGCAGTCGAACTTTTTAGTCAAAGGCTAGGCCCACTGCCAATAACTGTGGCTGACGACAGCAAGGGCATGCGGTCGTAAAAACCCCCTTTGCCAACAATAAACCATGCCTGATGATGCCTTTGATAGAAGGCAGTGGAGAAAGTGCATCAGGCAACCGACCCCTCAATGTAGACGGATAACGGTGGGAAAGAAGAAGATGCATTCAGTGGTTCAGAGTTGAGAGCCTGTAAAAGACATTTCAAATCTAGTTAACTTCTTAAAAAAATGAGGACCATCTTGTGAAGATAGCCGAAAGAATATATTTGTCAAGTTTCATCAAATGCTGTTCAATCATTCTTCCTCCTAATTTACCCAAATTACGAACATAATGATACGATTTCATGAGATTTAAATATTCCAGAGCTGCGTGCATTTTTCAGTGGCCTTGGCTGTGTTATGCTTCCTAATGAGTGTTCCCTTTTTCCACGAGGAATTAACGAGTCAAAACTGCTGAAAAGTTTAGGAATGAAACATTATTACCCCTCATAAACGTTTATTTCTTTTCTATGTCAAAAATGCCTTCTTCTGAAGCAGCAGAAGCTCTTACTTTTATACTGCTAGCTTGATATTGCAATGATAAAATGATGTATATTCAAATGCGAAACAAAAATATGTCAATTCACTCTTAAAAGTATGCAAACGAAGGACGTTTTTGGGATAAAAAGCTTCCTCAAAAGGCTTTCCAGTTTTAGACGTAAAAATAGTTTTACATTTTTTAACATGAAAAACCTCGGCATCGTTTGCCGAATTTAGAATAGTTTTTTCTTACTTTAGTGAAGCGGGTACTGCGAATTACTTCGCTACAAAAATATCTCAGGACGTTAGGTATTCGTGTTGTGCTTCACTTTTATCATAAAAAAAAAAAAAGGAAAACAAGAAGGAATTTATTTCAGGAATTCAGTGTTGTGATTTTGATTTTGATTTTCAACGTTGTAGTATATCGATCTCAAACACGAATGTTTGTCGATGCTAGTTGAAATCTGCCCCTTTTGGATCTTACCCAACTATGATTTATTCAGCGGCCCCACCCCTTTCTGCTATACACAAGGGTTTCCTACTTTAAAGAAGTGTGCATAAACGATGGTCGCCGAATGGATTTTATGAGGATTTTATGCAACAATAATAATAATTTTCCTGAACAAAAGTTTTTGTTTGTTTGTTTGTGTGTGTATGTGTATGTTAGCAGCGGGTCTTGTTTCATCATCAAGATCTTAGTTGGTTTCAAATTTCGATGCTCTCTTTTCTTAAACGATGGACACCCAAGGAAGACTTAGTAGTATTCAGAACAAGATGATCAAAAGCTAGAGCGAAGTTAATACTAACATAAGGATAGAAATACGGTCGGTTTAAATTATATACCCGCTAATCTATTATATGAAATATTGAACAAACAAACAAACACCCACTGGTGAATGAAACACAAATGATACGATTCCCCTTTGAACTAAATAAACACCTTGCAACTGCGTATTGTTGCTAGCCGTCTATTTTCCTTAAAACGTTTGGCTCTCTACAGAAGCGTAGTTTACTAAAGACAGAAAAAAGACCCAGGGAAAGAGACTTAGGAACGTTGCTGACTAACAGCACAGAACAGAGAAGATTAGACAAATTGACAATACGTATGACCAAAATGACCACCCCACTATATCGAAACAAAACTTTTTTTCACAGCCGTGACTAGCGCAAACAACGCTTGTCATAGTACAAAACAATTTTTAAGAAAGAGATAGGACAACCGCTAATCGGCTGTAAAACCAAACGAAAAAGGAGGCAATGGACGCATATTTTATATGAAAGGACTGCAAAAACACAAATCTTAAATAAAGAAATATTTTTTGGAAAAGGAAAAATTTACAAGAAGGAAAGAGGAATTACAAGAAGGAAAGAGGAGTTACAAAAAAGAAAGAGGAGTTACAAGAAGGAAAGAGAAGTTACAAGAAGGAAAGAGGAGTTACAAGAAGGAAAGAGAGAGTTACAAAAAGGAAAGAGGAGTTACAGGAAGGAAAGAGGAGTTACAAGTAGGGAAGAGGAGTTACAAAAAAGAAAGAGGAGTTACATAAAGGAAAGAGGATTTACAAAAAAAAGAAAGAAGAGTTACAAAAAAGAAAGAGGAGTTACGAGAAGGAAAGAGAAGTTACAAAAAAATAAGAGGAGTTAGAAGAAGGGTTATAGTAATGCGACCTCACCCAACCCCACACCGACGAAATAACGGACCCAAAGGACCCATTCTAAGATGACGTCGCTGCGGCAGGGGGGCAGGACACACAAAAAATATACATATGTCCACGCATATACATTCTTTCACATATACATACATACATACTCAACTTTCTTGAAATTTACTGTACTATTTCAATTCAATACATACATATGTTCATACATACGCACCCTTGCTGAAATTTACCGTAATGTTTTAATTCAATACATACATTCATACATACATACGTACAGACGGCCAACAAAAAATTGGCGTAGTTTCTTAATTCATTGTTCGTTATAGAAATATTGCCATATGCAGGTGCCAGATTATTTACTTTACAATAAAAAACATTTCCTTTCAAAGGTGCTATACTTGAAATAAATTACATTAGAATAGAGTAGACTTATTCAACATATTAAAGATAATTACTTTGCAAAGTAAGGAAAATATGTACCGATGGTTCCACGATTTCTAATTTTATTCTCAACTCTAGCTTCGTGACAGCATACCAAGCATTTTGAAGAATGACTTTGGTGCCGCTCGAGTCTTGACTCAACGTATCGTACTGCACTGGGGTGTTGTCATTTCGTCTCCTACAGCCGATTAACAATACATCAAGGCGTTAACATTCTTTGAAAACGATGTTTAATTAAACTAATTTTGTCCTTTGATCAATAAAATAATTTGCATGACACATTTAGTGGGCCTAAATTGGACTTCTGATTTTCACCCATGATTAGCCTAGGTCTACTTTCGGAGACGTGATATAAATGAATATTTAAATCGACAATATATATATATATATATATATATATATATATATATATATATATATATGTGTGTGTGTGTTATATATATATATATATATATATATATATATATATATATATATATATATTAATCTGCTTTATTTGATTATTCCCGTTATTCTTGTTTTATTAGCCATGTCCGCCTTTCTCTTATCCTTTTTTCATAATTGCTTAACATAATTGACTCAGACCTAGCTATTCAGAGTCAAAAAACAATCATAAAAAAATCAAACGTATATAATTCAGTCTTATTTTCTATCGAATTCCTTGCATATCATCCTGTTTCATTTGGACACGTTGAAAAGCTGTGGGAGTCAAAACTGACGAATACATTTAGAAAGGCTTACTTTCATTGAAGCTTTCTTAGGTTGATCTTTCTTCTAAACAGAAATTGATTCAAATTAGTTTCACATGTATACCTAGACCTACTACCATAAGCATATTATAGTAGCTGAAAGGATAAGAAATATGAAAGGTGACGTTCTCATGTTTTTTTTTTTTTTTTTTTTTTTTTTTTTCAAGAAAAACCTACTGCTTTAATCAAGGGTTGCTCTTTGACGGCTAAAGGGTGTAACACGAGTGTATGCACATATTTTGGGGAATGAAAGATAAAGTTTCTTGAACAGAAAATATTTTATAAACATGCATTTTAAGGCGTCCGTTGTCGGTGCAGGGAATTTTAAAATAACCGTTATCATTACTGATGCTTTCACGCGACGGAGTTCGTAGCGAGAAGTCGGATCGAGTCGCCTAAAGTGTAGAAGAGAGCGGAGGGGGCGTATAGGAGTGATGGAGGGATTAGGCCAATGTTAATAAAGTATCTCCCAATAAAATGTATTCTTTAGGTTTTGAAGAAAAAAAAAATGCATGCATCATTGAAACTGTTTCCCTCCCTATCCGTGGTATTCACTGGCCACCGATAAAAAACAAAACAAAAAGAGTAAGCCTAACTGAATCTCTCATCCATCAAAGATAAGTTTGCTTATTCATTAGACTTATTCATTAGACACCTATCAAAGATTTCAAGTGTGATTTAAAAATCTCTTTCCCTCCATCTAAAGTATTCATCAGACACCAGTCATAAGCGTAGAGCTAGTCATGATTCCTGGTTCAGCAATGTCGTGACGATGCACTAGAATTCAAAATTCACAAATGAATGTTGCTCAGCAACATTTACACTACTGTATTGACAATTGCTCTCTTGTGGTGCTTTGAGGTGTTCCACCTCTAGGCCCATGTTCTATATTTTGCTGTTCTTTAAACAATTTGATTCATCTATGTATGATTCTCTCCGGTTTATTAAGCTTTCTTGATATCTCTCCAACAGGAACTTGCACCGAATGCAGTGCAATGATTCATCGAGGGATGTTTCTTAGACCGATAAATGACATAACATCAAAAGCAATAGAGTGAGGTCGCCTGGTTCACACTGTTAGGATATCGTTTTTTTTACTTTTTGTTTTTAAATTTGATAGTAGCTTGTGAGATTCCAATGTTTTCTATAAAATTTAACAAATGGAATAGTTCAACTACCTTCAACTTGATATTGAAATGATAATTTAACGACTAAGTTTATGCGATACTACTAGTGCATAGGTGTCTCCTATCTATTTGGTAATGCATATCTATGGTTTTGATATGACGTTTTTTATCACTTCGTTTCGTTCACGTTAATTTTGCTAATTGGAAAATAGTTTTACACAATAACAAAACATAATGTTCTAAAGATATCAGTGACTGTTTTTAACGTCATTACATATGATTTCTTCCATCTTTGAAAAGAAAAATTGATAAATAAGGCATGAATCGTGCGTCAGGCAGGTGAACGAAAAATTATGAAACTCTGCCATGAGTTTTTTGGCCGACAGTACATACGCAATCTTGCTGAAATTTACATTATCGTTTTAATTCAATACATATATTCATACATACTCAATCATGTTGAAATTTACATTAGCGTTTTAATTCAATATATATATATATATATATATATATATATATATATATTATATATATATATATATATATACGCAATCTTACTAAAATTTACAGTAATGTTTTAATTCAATACATACATTCATACATAGAACATACATACGTAATCTTGCTGAAATTCACAGTAATGTTTTAATTCAATACATTCATTCATAAATACATACATACATACATAGTCACGTTGCAATTTACAAGAGCGTTTTCATTCAAAAATGAGAATTTCTGTACGTAACATCAGTCAATATTATAACTTCCAATAAAATGGAATCCAAGAGTCTTGTTAAAACTTCAATATCACCTGCTCCTCAAGAAGTAGTATCTCCCAGCCACTCACCTCCCCTCTTTTTCTCCTTCAACATTCCTTTATCTCATCTTCTTTTACTTGAACGACGTTTCTGGTGCTCTCTATTGTGAGGAGTCACCTACATCCTGCGAGTCGAAGCCAGTTATAGTACCCTCATTCAAATCGACAAATGATTGACGTAGTCACAAAGGTTCTCGTTTGAGTAGGTATCGTTATGAAGTTAGTTGTGGATCACCTTCGGAATACAACACACAATGAAGCTAGTGTATATATATATATATAATATATGTATATATATTATATACGATTATATATGGTATATATATATATATATATATCATATATATATATATATATATTATTGTGTATATGGTTATATATATATCTATATATGTATATATATATATATATATTATATATATATATATATATATAGAGAGAGAGAGAGAGAGAGAGAGAGAGAGAGAGAGAGAGAGCTAAATCACGAAAATTTGGAACGTGACGAATATATACATAAAGGCAAAATCCACGAAGGAAAGTGAAACAATGGAGTAAGTACCGATACAAAAAGCCTTTCGACTCTCTTCCTTTACTAAGCAGACGACAGTCGAAAAGCCTTGCATTGGTACTCCATTTTTTTACTTTCCTTTGTGGAGAACACACCATTTGTTAAAAGCATAGCAAAAGTGGAGTGCGCTCCGTCACGCTTTCATACTGTTACATTTTTGAATGAAGGAAATTCAAGGTAAAAATTCATGAAAAAATGAGCTGTTATAATGTTATTTCTTCATATTAGGTATAAAATGATTATCATTATTGCAAACATTATTGTCCGGGGACTGGCAAAGTAGAGGTAAAACAAGGTGAAATTCATGGAGAGACACCCATTGCATTATGAATTCACATAATGCATTAACTTATTATTATTATTATTATTATTGAAAGGAACAAAGTAACTTGCAAATCAAGCTTTTATAAACCAGAACAGCCATTTATGAAAATAAAAAGAAGACAAGGATAAAATTGAGGAAGGGTGACTTAAAAAACGAACATGTGTATACAAGCAGCTATGCAAATGAGAGTAAGGCAATAGTACTTGCCAATTCAAAATCGGCATTACAACCAAAACAAGGCATGGTCCGACCTCCAGCTTACTCGATCCCCGAGTAAGCTTAAATACAATTTTGTCTGGCTGATACACACAGTAGGTTTACAAGGAACGTTTATTGTCATTAATTAAAAGAGAAGCCGATACGGCTATCTGGTCTATTTCTCTCTCTCGAGCGCGCGCGCGGGTGAAGGTACCATTAGCCCCTTTGCCGGCTTCTGTCTTCCTTTTCTTCAGAGGCACGTCTGCTCTTCTTTGCAATAAATCCATCTCTCTTTTTTCATACTTTTTTTTTTGGTACCTAAGCTAAAACGTAAAGCTTTAGCTGCCTGTCCCGCTGTCTTTTACAAGAGAGAGAGAGAGAGAGAGAGAGAGAGAGAGAGAGAGAGAGAGAGAGAGAGAGAGAGAGAGAGAGAGAGAGAGAGAGAGATGAGAGAGAGATGGTTCCAAATGCGAGCAAAGGATAAAAGTACTATCTCCTTGCAGTCATACCTTGATCCTGTTCAGTATTTTATATTTTCTTTTCAAACAGGAACTGATGGTTCTAGACACACACACACAAAAAAAGGCATTCCTGAGTCATGCATAGGTATGGAAATTTATCCAGCTACTTCCAGCTTTGAAGCATCCGCTCTGACCGTCTACAAATGATGAATAGCCTTGATGTGAATGCAAATTTGATACAATCAATGTACAAGGCCACTTTCTATGTATGGAAAGATTATGCACCTACTTATAAATACCTCGGATCTTTCCACATAGTCTTAAGGGTTTTAAGACGGTATGTATCCATCTCTGATGCGAGTCTAGTACAAGCCTATTGGGGGGATGACATAAACATAAACAAAAGACTGCAAATATCATACAGATAATGACCCTAAAAAAAAATATGAGTCCTAAATATCGACCCCCGAACTTTGTTGGGGTCACTAGCTAAGAAAGATCCAATACCTAACATTATCTTTCATTACGATGGCCCAGAGAGAGAGATAAAGACGTGAGAGAAGGTGGAATGGACCTACTGGCTGCAACCGGAAAAAAAAAAAAAAAAAAAAAAAAAAAAAAAAAAAAAAAAAAACTGGGGGATAAGGTGGGGTGGATGGGGGGTTGGGGGTGGGGGTGGGGGGGGGGTGAGACGGGTGGTGGAGAGCGGCTAATATTGTCACTCGTGGAAAAGACAGGGCTATTTTTGGAAGCCAGGTTGGGGAATAAAACTCCTGAGTGGAGGTCAACACATTTCGTTCGGCGGAAACAAGAGAGAGAGAGAGAGAGAGAGAGAGAGAGAGAGAGAGAGAAAATAAAACTGCTGCCAAATGTGGCTCCTGGGGATAGGACAAATGACACGAAACAGGAAATCGAGTCGAATGTGAGGCGGCAAAGAATCGAGGACAGAAAATGTTCGGAGAAACTGCTCAGTCCAGAAATATGGCGCTGGACAGATGATTGCCATGAAGCGGATTCATAACCTGTGAAAGGGCCGAAAATACTTTGGCAATAACAAAAAAAATGCAATACTGAATGTGAATATTAAGCCGGTTGGTTACGAAACAGATTCATAATTTGTGAAGGTACAAAAACTACTTTCCTGAAAAAATACTAACCAAAAAAAAAAAAAAAAAAAAACAAAAAAAAAAAAAAAAAAAAAAAAAAAAAAGCAATACTGAATGTGCATGCTAAGCAGGTTGGTTAGTTACAAAACAGATTCATTTGTAAAAGTGCAAAAATCTACTTTCCTGAAAAAAATAGTAACATTGTACGTGAAAGTGAAATAATATGGTCGCATTACAGATTAATCATTTGAGAAAGTCATGAAAAACAATTCTTCAGGAAGTAAAACGACAGTGAGACTGGATTGACGCGTGAAAAAACATCTACGAAACGGATCAATAATTCTGCAAAATATCAGAAAATATTTATCAAGAGAGAGAGAGAGAGAGAGAAGAGAGAGAGAGAGAGAGAGAGGGGGGGGGGGGGGTTTGCAAATCTGACTTTTTAATTTGAACGTAGCCCAAGTATGCGCCGCTAAAAATAGGGAAAAGACATTTGTCCTTTTCATTTTTTAAGACCCAAGGTTTAAGTCAACTAATATAAAATGCGTAATTAAAAAACTTCCGCACAAGAGTAAAAATACTGATTTGAAAGCTGAAGTTTAGTCTTTTTTTATGTCTCTGAGTCCTGCTTTTGGAAATGTTAAAAATCTCCGTTACCTGTCAACGAATTAGGAAAAAGAAGTTGTAATTTCTCTGTGTTGACGTGTATGCGTGTCTGCCAGTCTTCGTCCACAAAACATCTGAAAAACGCGCATTTTAGTATTCGTCATCTTTAAAGGACATTTTGTTCTTCGTAGTTTTCGTGAAGGACCTTGGTGTTCATTGTTGTGAAATATCGATTCCTAGTAGGTGTAAAGACATTGGCTATAATGTTTTTGCCAAGTCAAACTGAATGAATGTTTCAATATTTGGGTTTAGGATTCTATTGTAAAAAGTCTGTCAATAATATAATCCTAAGCCAAAACATGAGAACATTCATACAATCTAACTTTGCAAAATGATCTTCCCGTCTCGGGTAACATTATAACCAATCTTTTCGCACCTACGAGGAATCGACATTTCACAACAATGAAAACCGAGATCCTTCACGAAATCTAAGAAGAACAATAATTTTCTTTGAAGATGGTGATGATCCACACCGAGAGGATTAACGGCCCCCAATGTGCAGCAGATGGACAGCATAACCACAACATACCAGAGTGGTCGAATTGTCAGATCAAGCAGGAAGGAACTTGATATATATATATATATATAATATATATATATATATATATATATATATATATATATATACATATATATATACATAATCTGTACTTGCGGAAATGTTGATGAAATTTCATTCTTTATGACTACGAGCACAGAGGTTCTCGTAAGGCTTAAGATCTCAAGTGCGTTTCTAACATTTTACTAGGATTTAACGCACGTGAAACGAGTCTTATTTTATCCTCATTCATAAAAACACAATGAGGACTTTTCCGTGATTTCACAATACAGAAAACAAACGACGTCTGTTCCCACGTCATAAATTACATAAAGAAAAGTGTATATAGCAGTTATTGCCTATAAAGCTGTACTCAGTGAAGTTGATGGCTAAAGTTTAAAAATCATGGAATGAAGTACAGCAATGAAGAAAAAAATCAAGCAAATAAATAAAAAAGAAACTATAAAATGAATTAATAAAAGATGAAAGAGGATTAAACAAGGAATAAATGAACAAACACATACGTGATGGTATGAGAAGCAAACAAATAACATGTGAAACATGGCAAAACGGAAAATCCCCTGGCGTGGGCACGATCCACAATTCCTTTTGTTGGGAAAAGAAAAAGCACCACTTCAGGCGATTCTGTATATAAGAAAGCTCCTGACAACCAGACCAATGGACAATATTTCAACCTTAACAGGAAAAAAAAATCGCACGCAACATGAAACAACATCATAAGATTTCCATACATACAAAAAAGAAAACACGCAGATAGTAAATAATATACTAATAGATCAGCTAATGAGGGAAGTTAATTTATGGGCAATTAGGTAAAAAAAAAAATGAAGCAGTTGCGTTTGGCTCTTTACAGCAGCATTGCAGACTGCCACGAAGATCCCTCCAGAGTTTGACACAACAAGAAATGAAAGATCTCTGGTGCCTGGAAGCGTAGCAGCTTGGTATCTCAACAGAACATAGAGCCCCTTCAGATATACCTTAACGCAATCAAATACTTGTATGGGAAGCAAACTACTGCATTCAGAGTTACACTGTCTGCATTATCTATAACACTATTATTTTCAAAGCCAAGGTTCGAGAATATTAAGACCTTTCCAAAGCTACGCACGTAATATTCAGACCTTTCCAAAGCTACGCACGTAATATTAAGACCTTTCCAAAGCTACGCACGTAATATTCAGACCTTTCCAAAGCTACGCACGTAATGTTAAGACCTTTCCAAAGCTACGCACGTAATATTAAGACCTTTCCAAAGCTACGCACGTAATATTAAGACCTTTCCAAAGCTATGCACGTAATATTAAGACCTTTCCAAAGCTATGCACGTAATATCAAGACCTTTCCAAAGTTACGCACGTAATATTAAGACCTTTCCAAAGCTACGCACGTCTGAATAGCAAAAAGCAACGTGAACAACACTAACTCTATCCATCCTTCAAGTGCAATATTTTAAGGAGTCTGATCGGTCATTTCAGATGTGATATCACTATGGCAGTTCAGGGACAGATCTGCCCTGGATGTAGGATGCGCAAACGGGAGGCTGTAAGACTCATAGCCTGACGAAGCATATTACGACCGAGGTAACAAGGCGTGATGCGAACTACTGCTTACTTGAGACGTGTGCATTTTCCCCTCACGCATACTTGTAAACATTAGATTCCAAACTTTTAACTTAAATTAAAACTTGCTAAAGTCTACAGTTAAATTAAAACTTGCTAAAGTCTACAGTTAAATAGAGCCTTGTTTCACCAACTAAAATGATAGTAATTACGCTATATTTTTCATTAGAAATAATTTTTCTGTACTGTTCAACATGCACATTATTTAATTTTTACATTTTCATTCTAATAAATAAATCATAAATATCCTATCCTAAAATACCTGTAACTTTAACTCAACGCGAAACGCTTTTTCAGACCTTTTTAGGCTCTTCTATAGACCTTTCTTACCCCCAACAACAACAACAACAACAACACACCAGTTTGAAGGCTTACTCCCCGAGTAAGCGAACATAATCGCAATCCTTATAAGACGAAGAGTCCAAGCATCAAGTCGACTCAGAAAAGAACATTTCAAAAGAATGTCGACATAAGACAAGAACATATTAACAAATGAAGAAAACAAACACCTCAGGTAAACAACGATACAACAAAATTTGTAATAATATTTAGGAATTCCGTCAAGAGATAGATTCCTTCCGCAAATTGATACAAAACGACAAGACATCTAAAAGGTCATTTAATGTTCACTTAAAGCTTTAATATTTCTTAAGCTGTGACTTTCACAATGTCGTGTGTGTGTGTGTGTGTGTGTGTGTGTGTTGGAGAGGCAACTTCATATTTGGTCATCAAAAATGTAAAGCAATTACCTGCGTTGTTATATCAGGGGACTGATATTGAATCAAATCCAGATTCTGAGAAACAAATCCTTACGGACAGATAGAACAAAGTGGTTTCGTAGTTCATTCAACACACGGCCGAGTTAATCAAACGAAAAAGGAAATGGAAAATTGAGTGACTCTGACAGCTGTAAAAGGCAAAAGCCCAAATATCAATAAACTTGTGAAAGTAATATGTATATAAATTGCTCTTTCATCAACACATGCACACTCCTCCACGGGAACAGATGTGAAGACAATCATCAGTAGACCCAAAAATACCTCGAATAATGTGCGGACATTGTCCGACAAAAGGCAGACAAACGAATGTTCGCGAACCTTTGTGGAGATGAGGAGGAATTTCAGTTATTCAGATAAGCGGGCGAAAGAGAGGCAACGCCCAGTAACCCAACACAAAACGGTGCAATAATCATATATGTTTATATCATAAACTCGATGCGAAACCACTGGAAATCCTCATATTTTTGGGACCAAAAAACCAACATCGACAACACCGGGTTGACAGTGAATGTGCGCCGGTTGCTTACTTATATATATATATATATATATATATATATATATATATATATATATATATAATATATATATATATATATATACACATATATATTATATATGTGTGTGTGTGTGTGTGTGTGTGTGTGTGTGTGTGAAAAATGCCAGAAGGACAACCTTTTCTAAGGGAGGAAGGCTTATTGTGTATATGTATATAATATATATATTATGTGTGTGTGTGTGTGTGTGACACATCGGTATTGCAATACATACAAACTACCAAACTATTATAACAAGGGACAAGTGAAAAGACCTCTTTCTTAGGAGCATGGTATGATTTTGCATCTCATGTAAGGCACATGCCTCTCTCTCTCTCTCTCTCTCTCTCTCTCTCTCTCTCTCTCTCTCTCTCTCTCTCTCTCTAGCAAGACGTAGATCGTTTTTACAAATGCCAACCGACTAGCAAGTTAAAGGAGGGTTGTGTTAGTTATTTCGTCCTAAACAGCCACTTCTGGCTTCTTTGGTGTTAAATAGCACCGAATCTGCGCTTCTACTCTCCTGAAGAATTATATCAGGTGTGAGCGTAGATGTGTTTAAGAATAAGCTCGACAAATATCTAAACTGCATCCCAGACCATCCAAGATTGGAAGATGCAAAAATATACCGGAAGATGTACTAGCAACTCTCTGGTAGACATTAGAGGTGCCTCACACTGAGGGACCTGGGGCAACCCGAACAAGATGTAAGGTCTGTAAGGTAAGGTCTCTAGCAAGACGTAGATCGTTTTACAAATGCCAACCGACTAGCAAGTTAAAGGGATTGTGTTAGTTATTTCGTCCTAAACAGCCACTTCTGGCTTCTTTGGTGTTAAATAGCACCGAATCTGCGCTTCTACTCTCCTTGAAGAATTATACAGCTGAAACCAAACCTTGCAATGTTCTCATCAGATAGTCTCTCCCCCTCCAGTGATCTTGGGAGGCTTCAGGCAATTTTTGGCTTCAATAAATTCCAGTTCCGAGAACTGTGCCACGGTCTTTGTGACATTCTTTGGTCTGTCGGCTTTTCTTTTTCTTCGTCTGTTTTTTTTTTTTTTTTTTTTTCTAGAACCGAGGGGATATGCAGGAGAACACAAGAAATCATATCCCATTCTTGACTAAAAACAAACTGACAGAAAAAAAAAAATCAAATGAGTAAACTGTTGCCAAAGACCCTCATTATAAAATGTACCTACTATAGAACTGATGATTATGCATGCAGAATGAAGTGCCGAATCAAACATCTTAAGCTTTTCGAGGGTTTAGCTTGCTTAGCGGACTGAAAAGCTATAATAGACATTTAGGCCCAGGCTGCAATATCTGAATGGAGGACAAGCCTGTTTTTGGTGTGCTAGATCTTCTAAACTTAAGCTTTTAGAGGGTTTAGCTTGCATAGCCTATCGAAAAGCTATAACAGACATTTAGGCCCAGGCCGCAATCTCTGAATGGAGGACAAGCCTCTTTTTGGTGTGCTAGATCTTCTAAACTGTGTAAAAAAAAATATAAATAAATAAATAAAACCGTCAGTGAGTTGTAATGAACAAAACCTTGGCTCTAAGTCATCGTCTTACATAGTTAAGCGACAAAGCAGTTCTTCATAGATCCGGAACTAGACAAAATCAAACGCCGATCGATAAATAAAATTGGCCGACTCTTCCAGAAGGTCTGTAATTACCCTATCATTCTGTCTGACAGTCTGTTTGTCTGGCACAAAAATACCAACTCCGACGTTTATAATGAGATTATATCGCAGCATCTCCAAACGAAGAAATTTCTCTATTGCCTCTCATAAAAAACATAGATGCCAAAGGTTGCTTTTCCGAAATTGCTCTTTCCTTGATGACCTCATTATGACGTCAACAGCTCGACTCATTTTTAATAAAGACAACACAGACGGCAATTTGTCGTTTCACAGCTATCAAGAATGGCAGGTCTTGGCAACATAATTGCTCTAAAAAGGACGCTCTTTGTATAATGCAATAATGATAATTACTGCTGTCTTTGTGTTCCTTATTACGATGTCATATGTCACATGATTTTTACGCAGGTATTTTTTGGCTTTTAAGTTTAGAGGACTGAAGGTCTAAAATTGCAAGTGACCTGGGATCTCAACAAATCAAATTTACTTGGAAGTTTTGGAGCTCATGACCTCGTTGTGACTAAGTGGTTGACCAGAGTTCATGCAAATGCAAAGTAAGCTGTTATATATATAAATCAATCGATTGGTCATATTCACCATAATTTCCAGTCCAGAGCGTTTCAAATTAAATACAGTAGTAATGAATTGCATTTTACGGCCACCAGACATGATTCTCATGATGAGAACTTCCGTAAAGGTCGGCGAGATTGCAATGTATTATGTGACTATAGACTTTCGCTTTGGACTCAAGTGCTTTTATTATACAAGCAGCTCCTGTATCCAAAACCCCATGATGGCATAATGTTAGCTTCATCTATGAATAAAACAAACGAGTAGTTAGAATAATGTTTCTGGTAATAGCAAGACTTTTAATAAAAAAATAGAGAAACCTTTGCACACGTATCTGTTACATATAAAATATGCATTAATCGCTATTTTTCCTTAAAAGATACTTTACTTTAGATATCCTTGATACGTTTTTCACATTTGAATCAAATAGCATTTGTTAATTTTGTTCATACAGACTTACTTCACGAGAGAGAGAGAGAGAGAGAGAGAGAGAGAGAGAGAGAGAGAGAGAGGAGAGAGAGAGAACCAATGTATAATGGACAGGGCTAATGCCTATTCAAAAATAGGAAAAAAAAAGAGAAAAAACTGCAGAACGAATTAATCAGGTGTCACAGATCTCAAGCCTATACAGCAAATCTACAAGACCACCAACTTGCAAGGCAAGATACCGCAGACCAATACGCCAACGTGAAAAGAAGACACAGAAAAGCAAATATTAACGTAATAATATAAACCAGCAAATAAAATATGCTTCAATTTCTTTAAATGCTTGGCAACTGGAACATGACTTTGTAAAGTAGTATTAAAAATTATGCATCGTCATCAATAATGATGCGGGAAGAACGTTCTACTGTTGCAGTGAAGATTAAAAATATATATGCTTTCTCTCTCTCTCTCTCTCTATCTCTCTCTCTCTCTCTCTCTCTCTCTCTCTCCTCTCTCTGCCGTTTGTACAAGCGTTTTCTATAAAACCTAACCCCACTCTATCTATACCCTACGTTTAGTAAGTACCCACCACTAGTACTTGAGACTTAAGGTGGGAAGTGCTTATGAAATCACCCATTTGTCAAACGCTGGAAAAACTCAATGAAATCATTTCTATAAAAGAACGCAAATGTTAAGCCAGAAAAAAATCTAAATAAATTTGAACAAATTTCAAATCATATTCATGGCTCAAATTGCGTATTAATATGCAATGCTAATTTCCGATCAGAAACATTAATATGAGAAAAAGTCAATACAATAAAGGGTCGACTATTTTTGAATTACGAAACCATTTTAAATGAACCTTTTTATATCTATATCGGCTTAAAGAATTTGCATATAAAAGATAACTGCACACATTATGCAAATAAAAATAAAAAAAAAGCAAACATACGCGCGCACACACCGTTTTGTTTCGGAGGTTTTATCATTCAGAAAATATATATAGAAATAATTTATGTATCAGTGAGGAGGCTTCAATAAACTATAACTTTTAATATTTATATATATATATATATATATTATATATATATATATATATACATATACATATATATATATATATATATATATATATATATATATAAATATATATATATATATATATATATATATATATATATATATATATATATATATGTATAATTACAGTTTACAATTATGTGAAATAATGGACATGGCACAATGAAAACAGATGAATGCGGTGTAAATCTTATTAAGTTTTGTGAATTTATACATTTTTCATTCTATTTACCAAAACAATACAGCATATAAATCAACTTCTATAAATTGTATTGTCGGCGGAAAAAAAGGGAAAAAAATATCCAATATGGGTATATAAATAACGTATTATTAGAAGGCATAAATAAAACATTTCATAATATAAGGCCTGTCCTTTTTTTTTAAGTCATCTCCCTGCCATCTCAGTATCTCTTAACTACTTTTACGATTCAATCATGAAAAATGATCTCATAAATATTTCGGTTGGAGCGCCATAGCTGGCCTCCCTGAACCCTGTCCCTTTTCGGCTACGCTCCCCGTATAGCATATTTATAAGTTCCTCTTATACACAGGGACGGACAGACACCTGCCATCGCTAATACCTGATGCAGAACCTCCTCCTCTCCGCCTGTGGCCCCGAGCCTTTAAAGGGGAAGACTCTTATATAATGATTCTCACAATGTCCTGCATCTGGCGAAAGACAAAGTTCTTGGATAAAATCTCAATGGCAAAGACTCGCGTTCCGAGGGAAATCTAACGGATAGAAATGAGAATTTCAGGGCAAATTCTTAAACGCGACTATCGTGCGTTATTCTAAATAATTCTGGTTGATAATCGCGAGTTAAGGGCAAAACCTTATTACTAAAAATCATGCGTTAAGGGCAAAATCTTATCTGTAAAAATCATGCGTTAAGGGAGAAAATTCTAAGGAGCAAAAATCGACTGCCGAAGATTAAAAAAAAACTTAAATGACTGATTATGAGGAATGTCTTTCAATTGATGGCAAATATGTTTCATCGGTCAACAGCGTTCTTACGGAATGGAAAGCGGATAAAAAATTACAATATTCTTACCTACGAAATGAAAACAAGTATCCAACGAGCACAACAAAAATCAGCGTATCGAAAAAATTGCTAAATAATAAATACCTAAGCAAGGAACGCTCCCATAAGTTCAAACCATAAAATATTATTAAAGGGAAAATAACCAGATAATCGATATATTCTCTTCCTTTCTTCCGCTGAAATTCTGAAGATTTGCCAAGAGCTCGAGGTGGAAAATGTGTATCAGTCTCTGTCGAATCTGATACCTTTCAACGGAGTTCTAAACGCAAAACTGTGTTAACGTGGCCCCATAAAAGCAAAGCTCATTAGGTATTTGCGAGAGTATTGCAACATCAATGAATAATTTAGCTGTAAAAAATTGACTTTCCTCGAAAACTCAAGAGAGAGAGAGAGAGAGAGAGAGAGAGAGAGAGAGAGAGAGAGAGAGAGAGA
>NC_061104.1:7557924-7560424 GCF_015104395.2 Macrobrachium nipponense
TTCAGTTATACAAAATGATAATGTACTGCAACCTGTTACAGATACATTAATCATTCTCCCCCTTTCTCTATCTTAAAAAAAAACTTCGTCCACAAACATCACCATTTATGCTGTGCCAAGGTGCCGCTTGGCAACACATCCCACCATCAGAAGGCTTCCATTCATTGTACTGCCATAATGGGGAGCGTTCTTCTTTTGTCTAATTGGAGAGACCAGTGACCCAAAGCTTATGGACAGAAACACTATTATCGTGAAGAACCATATTTGTTATTGAAGCTTCCTTTCTTTCATTCCTTTATATATATGTATATAATATATATATATATGAATAGTGTATATGCTATAAATTATATAATGATATATATATTAGATAAATATGGTTTTACACAGATTATATATATATTATATATATATATATATACCACACACAATATATATAAAGGTAAACTGCGTACACAAATTTTATATATATTTATACATATATTTATCTTTCACGCCGTTACGAAACGTTATCCCTGCTGATGGTTTATAACAATAACATCAACAACACAGTAATTGAAGTAATTTATCAACAAAATCAGCGGCCGGAAATGCATGCCTGTGAATTACAAAAAAAAATGTTTCGTTACGTTCACAAATCAGTATAACACTAGAAGTGGTTGCTTTTCAAAACTAGTGTGTTATCTGACGTGAATTATTACCAAATATCACTGTTACAATTAGCGTACCTTCCCCGTGAAATATGAAGACAAGAATTAAGTAAGTTCGCTCCTTAATCATACTTATAATAGAAAGAGTATGTTTATTAGCGTTCTTCTGAGAAAACTTTAAGTACTAAAGTAAGTTTTTAAATAGTTTTAAAATAGATGCGTATCAGCACTTAAGCAATTATATGCATAGACCCTATTTATTGTACGATAGGATCATTTTTATCATTATTATTGTAATAATATAAGTCAACAAGACCTCCTTATGTATACTTTCCGGATTGTATAATTACACAATACAGAATTTTTCAGTACCAAACGGCTACTGGACCCTTCGTCTGAAGAAAATAAACAAGTGAGGTTGGGATGGTTTGGGGGGGGGGGAGGGGGGGGGGGGGAGGGGGAAAGAACTAGGCCCCGAAAGCTAAAGAATTCTATATTGTGATGATGCCATTGTTTTGCCATTTGCCAGAACTTGACTGTCCTTTGTTTGCAGCTATTACTATTCTTCAATGATTGCTCCTTTACGTGGAATAATTCTAACTTCCAAAGTTTAGACTGGGGGAGAAAATATAGATAAAAATCAACTAACTCATATATACTATATATATAAATATATGTGCTTGTCTGTGTTATAGGCAGATGGCGAAATCAGGCATTTTACGAACTGCCTGAAATTTCGGACAGAGCGAAGTGCACTTAGGGACATTTGCTCCCCCATGGCCTAGCACTATAGACTTGGCGAAATTCATTTGACCCCCTAGGGGCGAGCAGTCAACACGGCGAAACAGTGTAGGTGAGTCACTGCTTCGCCGTGATTAGTACTAGCCCCTGGGGGGGAGGGGATTAAATGCCCCTAGGTGCATTTTGCTATATATATATATATATATATATATATATATATATATATATATATTATATATAATAACAAAACCAGTCAGAAAAGCTGAGTCAAAAATAATAGTGCATGACGCTTAAGAGTAGTTTCACGACGGCGTTTAGCACGAAAGAATGAAGACAAAGGAGAAGGCTGGAAAGCGCACCGATCAGTCAGTCCGAATCTTGTACATACACATACAAAGAACGAGAGGATCGATACAGCGCACGAGAATGAGAAAGAACTTTTTTTTTTTTTTTTTTTTTTTTTTTACACAGGACGTGGCCAAACGCAAAGCCGGAAGGGGCTATGAGTCACGGGGGTTAATTCCTTCTACTCGAGGAGCGGTGCCGACAACACCAGGGATCGAAGTCCTCGTAGGATGTAGTCGTCCAAGGTCATGTTTTCGAAAAGGGGATCACTTTACTTTCGAGTGGTTTTCCTATCTTAACGTTTTCGAAATCTGCTTGTGACGTTGGTGATCTGAGCAGTGAATTAGGTACCTGGTAATCAGTGGATTTAAGGGGTCCACTATAAAAAAGATGTTAAAAGTTCGTGAATAATTGTATAAACACTTTATAAAAGCTTTCGAACCATTCCCTCGGTTGTTCATCTTCAGTCAAAAAAAAAAAATAATAAATAAATAAAAAAATCAGTTGATTGTATTTGGTCTCAGCATGAGTGGAGAAGGGCAATTAGCTAGCTTGCAACCTCATCCGCTACAACAGGGTAAAAGTAGAGAGAGAGAGAGAGAGAGAGAGAGAGAGAGAGAGAGAGAGAGAGAGAGAGAGATTTTGATGGAAAAGTTATAAAGGCGTACATATTGTATGTTCCCTCCAAAGCCAACAACGGCCGAGTCATTATCATTGCAAGGTGGTCAGTGGTATTTTTCCTTTCACATAACCCTAACACTTCG
>NC_061104.1:7565424-7580424 GCF_015104395.2 Macrobrachium nipponense
GAACGTGGAGTTATAACATCGGCAAAGATGAAAGACAGCTGTAAAATGCTCTTTACGATATTTGACCCTGCTGTAAATGGCAACTATACGACGGAAAGGAAAGCTTACTCTAGACCAGGGTTGGTGATTTTTGACAAAAAAAAAAGACCCAAAAAAAAAAAAAAAAAAAAAAAACAAAAAAAAAAAAAAATCAGTGATTTATTTGATTTGTTTATTTATTTGGGTTATTTATTTATTCTATTTTATTTGTTATTTGTTAGATGTTTTTTCAATCCTTTTTTTCCTCAAAATGCATTTTATGACAGAATTACTAGTTTTATCTTATGTTTATCTTATGTTTAAGTTTTTATTAACCTCCAAACCATATTTTTCCATTTATTTGCTTTCTAATAAAAAAATTAAAAAATAAATTAAAAAAACCATGATTTTTTAAATGAAAAAACCAATGATTTAATCACTTCATTAAATCAGTTTGATTTAATCATTACCAACCCTGCTGTAGACACCTGGATTGGGATGCTCAAAGTCGACATTAGAATGGAGTAAATCTTTTGCTCCAATCATCTAACTGTGCCCTCAATTTTATGTATGTGAATAATTATTTTTTTAATTAAATATTTTTTTAATATTGGTGAAATCTTTCACACTAAAAGAAACTAAAACAAAAGATTCGTTTAATTATGAAAGTTAATAAAACTTATTGTCGTTAATAATGACATAAAAAGAACAATCACGTCTTTGACTGATGGAGGCAAAAATTCTTCTACTGTAGTTTTTTTTTTTTAAAGAAGATCATTATTATAAAACAGAATTCTGTAATATTTTAATACTTATTAAAACTACACACGTTGGGTCTTCTTGTCTCAGGCTATAATAATAATAATAATAATAATATAATAATAATAATAATAACAATAATAATAATAATAATATAATAATAATAATAAGAAGAAGAAGAAGAAGAAGAAGAAGAAGAAGAAGAAAAACTAGAGGCTGAAGTAGCTCCAGGACTCATGCAGAAGAGTGTGATCCTAGAAACGGCGCACATAGTAAGAAAAGTGATGGACTCCTAAGGAGGCAGGATGCAACCCGGAACCCCACACTATAAATACCACCCAGTCGAATTGGAGGACTGTGATAGAGCAAAAAAAAAATAAAATAAAAAATAATAATAATAATAACAATAATAATTCAATTGGACTGGGACAATTTAATCACTGAGCTACAATGCCACTGATTGAAGTGAAATAAAATGCAAAACAATGCGAAACATCCATGAGTTCAGTTTCTACGTCGCTCAGAGTTTAAAAGACTTTCTTGTAATCAACCCACTCGGCAGTGGAGTTTCAATCTGATTTACTGCGGCTCTCTCTCTCTCAGACTTCTGTCCAATCCATTTCCCCAATCAACTGTTTATAGATGTATGTGAGAGGCTCTGACTCAAGTACCACTTAACCAGGACTGCATTGCTCTTGGCCGGTTCATCAATAACGTTCTTCACTCGTGTGCTTACTCCTCTCGTTCTTTTCCACTCGTATAGTAGTGTAGTCAATCAGATTTTGACAAAGATTGATTTCTTATCTGTCTGTCTGTAAAAGTGATACTTCCTATTGCTGTCCCTTGATTAAAGCTTATACTAATGGACACTCAAGGATCTAAACCAGGGGTGGCCAGACTTTTGGATTCCGAGATCTACTTTAAAGACTGCAACTTTTTTACGATCTGCCATACTACATAAGCACATATTATTACGTCGGGAGAAAAATTTCAAATAGCGCCATAGTACGATAAAACATGAATACAATAGCCTTACACACACACACACATACACACACACACACACACACACACACACACACACATATATATATATCATATATATATATTTAGATGTTGTATGATGTATGTATGTATGTATGTATGTATGTGTGTGTGTGTTTATATAGGATGGTGGGGAAACGGCGATCGACTGTTTGGCCACCTCTGATCTAAACTGTTCATGCTTGCTACGCTTGATAAAATCCGATGCAACTGAGAGTAAATCAGTCCTCTTTAATTTCCTGTTTCATAAGTAATCTGAGAGCGAGAGCATTAGGCACTGAAGTCACAACTTCTGAAAGATCATGATAAGAAACGCGCGTTTTGCTAAGTAGAATACTGCACTTTCTTATGAGCATCTTCCTTGGCTGTGCGATCATCTAACTCTAGTCATCAATACTGTTAACAAATTAAGACTTTCTGATGGGAAAAAGATAAGCAAACACCAACAAGGGAATCTTGAGTGACTTCAGAAGATAAGCTTTTATTGGAGGCTGGAAAAATATGACAATGTCTAACTGAACACTCAAAAAGTGCCACATTCTTCAATGGGAAGGATGCTCACAATAGGATGCGCTATAAGGACACAGGGATGCCAATAAGGATACAGGGATGCGCTATAGGGATACAAGGAACCCCTCGAATGACTGGAGCAGAATTCACTCCAAATGCGGTTGATAATAAACAAATAAATAAAATAGACGGCAATAAGAATGCTTTCAGTATGCGGTGCATTGTAGGCGTTACTTAGGTTCTTTGCAGCGTGCCTTCGGCCCCTAGCTGCAACCCCGTTTGTTCCTTTTACTGTACCTCCTTTCACATTCTCTTTCATCCATCTCACTCTCTACCCTCTTCTAACAATTGATTCATAATGCAACTGCCACGTTTTCCTCCTGCTACACCTTTCAAAGCTTTTACAGTCAATATCCGTTTCAGCGCTGAATGACCTCGTAGGTCCTAGTTCTCGGCCTTTGGCCTAAATGCTATATTCAATTCAAAAAATATGAAACTCAATAAATTACAGAAAATGATAAAAGGTTGAAGATAATATCGGAGCCTCTAACTACAGAGCAACCAAATATTAAAATGGACACATCACCAAATTGCTATAATCCACATTTCATGGCTCTGAAGAAGTTTTGTTTGTTTGTATGGTGTTTTTACGTTGCATGGAACCAGTGGTTATTCAGCAACGGGACCAACGGCTATACGTGACATCCGAACCACGTCGAGAGTGAACTTCCATCACCAGAAATACAAATCTCTAACTCCGTCAGTGGAATGCCCGAGAATCGAACTCGCGGCCACCGAGGTGTCAGGCCAAGACCATGCCGATCACGCCACTGAGGCGCTGGCTCTGAGGAAGTATTTTACCTTATGTTCGTTAGAGAAAAAGGACGAATCGTCACACTACATCCGGACGGGGTTTCCATAAATTCCGTCTTGAGGGCCCCTCTCTGTCAGCACAAGGACTAGCCCTCACACTCGATTCCTCTCGCCCCTCGAGTCGACCGTTTCAGCGGCCGCTTTCACTTTTATAAGTGCCGTGTCTTAAGTGCCAGAGCGTGAGCCTTCGTTTTTCCTCGGTCAAGTGACCACGTTATTCCTACTACTTCCATGGTGAAGAGCACCGTCATTCTTACTATTTCTTTGGACAAGTAGCACACATTATCTCCAAACTTTCTTGGGTTACCTCCAGACTGGTCAAGTAGCACAGAATATGTTTTTGGGTAACTTAGTAAGTATCCTTTGGTCAAATCGTACAAGTTTCTCATATGTTGACTCAGCTTAGTTGAGTTGAATATGGAATTTAGGCCAAAGGCCAAGAACTGGGACCTTTAAGATCATTTAGCGCTGAAATGGAAATTGACAGTAAAAGGTTTGAAAGGTGTAACAGGAGGAAAACCTTAGAGCAGTTGCACTATGAACCAAGTGTCAGGCGAGGTTGGAAAGTAAGATGAAGAGAATATGAAAGGGGGTACAGTAAAAGAAACGAAAGTGGTTGCAGCTAGGGACCGAAGGCACGCTGCAAAGAACCTTAAGTAATGCCTACAGTGCACTGCATGAGGTCCACGTGTTACTTTGCTTATGTCGTGGGTCAATTACACACTGTATTCCAACATTTCTATAGTGAAGTAGAGCACAATATTCTTCCATTGTCTCCTGTCAAGTGGTACATATAAGCTATTCACACAGTTTCTTCATTCTGGTTAAACACTCTAATCATGTTTTCTACAGTTAGTACTGTATATTTCGGTGTTATTCTAACATAAATCACAGCCAATTAGCACATGCTATAATAACATAGTTTTTTTTTTTCGACCACGTAGCACATTATATCCATATATATATATATATTTCTACTGCTTAAGAAAAACATCACAGCAATTTGTGATGGTTCCATCTAACTGACTGCTTCATTCCCTGGCTTTAATTTCACAAAATCTTTAAAAATACTACTGCATTTAAAAACGCCTCTTTGGAGTCAAATTAAAATATAAACTTTTCATAGGCATTACCAAGATATAACCAATGTATACTTTAAAGCAAACCTATTTGCTCAATTAAATGATGTCTATCTCATGTAAAACGAAACGTATATTCAGATATATTTCTAAGTGTAACCGATACTCCATGGTAAGTTTTGCGTTGTTCTGCTCGGGGTCGGCCTCTTTCACCACTAGACTCTACAGTATACGTATGTACTATAAGCACGCAGAATGCAAGTACCCTGGTCTGGGATTCGATACAATATGGAAAGTCTCCGCCTCGATTTTCTCTTATATTACCGGCATTCTTTGCCACAGAGGTACATTAGTAATATACATAACTAAACCTCAACAACTTGCCACTTCCGGCAGATGCAGATAACTTCATATTTTTTCCCGATTCAGAATTCATTGGGCAACTCTGAACGTTAAATAAATTTCTTCGTTCTTAAAAAAAAAAAAAAAAAAAAAAAAAAAAAAAAAAAAAAATGCGAGGAGAAAGCGGGGGAACTGGTTTTGACATAAAGCAAGTCAAATGAATTTAAGGACAATTCAGTATTTCAGCATAATGATAGAGTGAATATATATATATATGTATATATATATATATATATATATATATATATATATATATATATACACGTATATAAATATACATACATACACATACATATATATATATATATATATATATATGTTATGTATAGTATGTATGTATATATATATACTATATATATATATATATATATATATATATATATAATATCTATATATACAGAATCAATTGTAATGTTATTCACCATTATTCATGCCAAAATATGTTACATTTGTGTTCCATCATCCGCTGGAAAAAATAAAATAAAACTAGTAAAAAAATGCGCCCAAGTTTCTTAGGCACAATCGAGTTTTCTGCACAATGTCTAATGCTGTATGGAAACTCTCAGGCACGGCCCACGAAACTTTCAGTCACGGCTCGGTGGTGGCCTGTGCTGTTGGGATGACTGAAGCTGGAAGGCGGCAGTTTGGTATGATTGATGATTGGAGGAAGTATGATCAACGTACCAATTTGCAGCCCTCTAGCCTCAGTTGTTTTTCAGATCTGAGGGCGGACGCACAGGCAAAAAGCCATCGCCATAGTTTTCTTTTACAGAAAACTTAAAAAGGCGGATCCTCTTTCTTCAGCCACCTTTAGAGATATAAAAACGCACTACTTAACTTCTAATAACTTTCCACGATCTACTGTATTTTTAAAGCCCTCCTTCGATCCATGCCGGTAAAGTGGAACACTATTTTCCCTCTATCTGCTCTCCTCATGACATTTTAACGTTTGCTCTCACATAACACTTCAACATTTTCATAAGAATATTGGGGGGCCACTACGAACTACTTCAGCATTTCATAGAATTCTTTTCCAATAACGTTCCGGTCGCCAGCGGAATTTCTATTCATTCTATTACAAAAGAACACATGAAAGCTGACGGTGGAGCCATCAAATTCCAGTAATAACCTTTTGATTTCCCTCCTTATTTTTGTCACCCAAAATGGCAAAAAACAGACAAATATATAAATAAAAAAATAAATAAAGGCAATATTCTCTCTAGTTAAACTTCCTTCGGTACTTGAAAAATTTTGAAAAACTCGAGACAGTAGATCTTTGACTCCCTTACAGATTACCGTTGCTATCGAGATTCGTTTGTTAGTATTATTAGTCATAACGAGCGCGCATTCTTACGGAATCTGAGAGAACCAAGCGTCCAGACACAGAGCCAAAACAAATGATAACCTCTTTCTCAGATTTCAGTTCCGGGTGACGCTAAAGGAGCCGCAGAAAATATTACGCGGTCTTCGCCTGCCTCTCTCTCTCTCTCTCTCTCTCTCTCTCTCTCTCTCTCTCTCTCTCCAGAGTTGCATCTCGCATGCTCAGCAGAAGCTCCAGCCTGACTCCCCCAGTCTCAAGTTACAGAAATATAGCTTTCATTTCTTTTTTTCGTTGAGAAATATGACTTTAGCGTGTTTCCATATGGTGGGCATAGTTTTGCTGTAATGATTCATGCATGTGAATTTGGGGCTGAATACAATAGGATACAGAATCTAGGCCAGAGAGCAAGTTCTAGAACCTATACATTTTAATTTCGGCCAAAGAGCAAGTTCTAAGACCTATACATTTTAATTTAGGCCAAAGATGAAGTGTCTAAGACCTATACATTTTAATTTAGGTCAAAGAGCAAGTTCTAGAACCTATACATTTTAATTTAGGCCAAAGAGCAAGTTTTAAGACCTATACATTTTAATCTAGGCCAAAGAGCAAGTTCTAGAACCTATACATTTTAATTTAGGCCAAAAACCAAGTTGTAAGACCTATTCATTTTAATTTAAGCAAAAGAGCAAGTTCTAGAACCTATACATTTTAATTTAGGCCAAAAACCAAGTTCTAAGACCTATACATTTTAATTTAAGCAAAAGAGCAAGTTCTAGAACCTATACACTTTAATTTAGGCCAAAAACCAAGTTCTAAGACCATAACATTTTAATTTAAGCAAAAAGAGCAAGTTTCTAGAACCTATACACTTTAATTTAGGCCAAAAACCAAGTTCTAAGACCTATACATTTTAATTTAAGCAAAAGAGCAAGTTCTAGAACCTATACATTTTAATTTAGGCCAAAAACCAAGTTCTAAGACCTATACATTTTAATTTAAGCAAAAGAGCAAGTTCTAGAACCTATACACTTTAATTTAGGCCAAAAACCAAGTTCTAAGACCTATACATTTTAATTTAAGCAAAAGAGCAAGTTCTAGAACCTATACATTTTAATTTAGGCCAAAAACCAAGTTCTAAGACCTATACATTTTAATTTAAGCAAAAGAGCAAGTTCTAGAACCTATACACTTTAATTTAGGCCAAAAACCAAGTTCTAAGACCTATACATTTTAATTTAAGCAAAAGAGCAAGTTCTAGAACCTATACACTTTAATTTAGGCCAAAGACCAAGTTCTAGGGCCTGTAAAGCCATTCAGAAATGGAACGGAAATTGATAGTATAGAGGTTTGAAAGGTTTACCAGTAAGAAAACCTCGCAGTTGCACAACGAATCAATTGTTATCAGAAGGTGAAAAGTAAGATTTAAAAAAAAGATAATCTGAACGGAGGTACAGTAAAAAAGGAATGAAAGCGGATCCAGCTATTGGCCGATAAGACGTTGCAAGGAACCTCAAGATGCGTTGAAAGCACTAACAGGCCCCCCCCCTCCCCAAAAAAAAAACCCCCCCCCACCCACACCAAACCCCGGAGTTGGGGCTGTAGGAAACGAAACAGAGCTAGCTATCAGATATCATTACGTGGCTACTACCACCTTCCCAAGCTTTTCAAATCTATTATACAGACTGAATATCCTATACTGGCCCTCCTCTTCATAATCTCTCACCTTTAGGTTGGTCTTTTATGCACCGTTCTCCAGGTGTAGTAGTCAGCGGGGAATCATATTTATTTAAACTTTAGGTGGAACATTTATACGTTTTTCCACTGACTCTTTTTTTTTTTTTTTCTGTTTTCCTCCACGTGTCTTCCACCCTCCCTCCCTCCCTCCCTGCAGGTGGCTGATGTTAGGAACTTTGCGCTGCGTTACAAAAGGTCTAAAAAAAATGGTTTTATTTGGCCTCATCACTTTCTCGTGATCTTTAAATGGAAAAATAAAGTAAATTGTAGTATATATCTGTAGGATATTTCTAAATACAGATATCTTTGTTTGTTTGTATGGTGTTTTTACGTTGCATGGAACCAGAGGTTATTCAACAACGGGACCAACGGCTTTACGTGACTTCCGAACCACGTCGAAAGTGAACTTCTGTCACCAGAAATCCACATCTCTAACCCCCAGTGGAATGCCCGAGAATCGAACTCGCGGCTACCGAGGTGTCAGGTCAAGACCATACCGATCACGCCACTAAGGCGTTTTTTTTTAGCTTTGGACAACATGATCAGTTGCCCTCTTCAGCCAGAATAAACATAGAAGTAATAATTATCATTTCTATGTTTACTCAGACTGAAGAGGCCAATTGATCAAGCTGGCGAAAGCTACCTGTATTTAGCAATATACTAACACATATAGCATGTGGACTTTTATTTTTCCATTTAAAAATTCTTTTGCCTTTCATTTGAACTTGAATGTGCAATACATTTTTTTGTTATGCAATACATTTTTTGTTATGCAATACATTTTTTGTTATGCAATACATTTTTCGTTATGCAATACATTTTTTGTTATGCAATACATTTTTCGTTATGCAATACATTTTATGCTATGCAATACATTTTTTGTTACTCATTTCATGACGTCATCTGTCACCATCTATCTAGATCATTGCCTAAACGTTCCTCTAGGGATTGCCCAGAAGAAAAACAATACAGGAAGCAGGGATGTTTCCAAAATTTAATCTACGGTCGCAAAATTTAACCTCCGTAAGAAACTTCCTGCCAGGAAACTTCAAACAATCAATCAAGGTAAAAAGATTTTTTTTTTTTTTTTTGCTGTTATCTCCAGATGAACCGACGTCTCGTAATTTGATTTATAGATCATGATTCAACATGAAAACATTAATAAGTGTAACGATTATCGAATAACTTTCAGCGCTGAGTTCAAAGGGCTTTGTTTCCTGTTTCCGTATAATAATGCTTTGAGTTTGATGTACAAGTAAAATCTAATAAATTATGAAATAAAAATATATCATACATACTTGGCCTTAAAGTAATGATCCCGAGGCTACCTGTTACAGTAAAAAAAAAATAACTACCAAAGAAGAATATAATTCCATAAATGGACCTTTATAACAAATGATCCAAGACACTTTCCATTACAATTGAAAGAATCATATATATATATATATATATATATATATATGATATATATATATATATATATATATATAAGTATGTATATATAGATATATATGTATATATATATATATATGTGTGTGTGTGGGTGTGTGTGTGTGTGTGTGTGTGTGTGTATAAATTCTTCTGTTAAAACAGGATACGTCTCAAGTATAAAAGGTCAATTAAAACACTTTGGTTTAAAGCTAAGGACTATATTTCGTTGATCTGACTACCACCTTTATCAAGCAGTGAATGACAAAAGAAGTTCCACTGGCGAAATATATATAGTGGGAGAAATACCCTTAGGTAACGCCTGGGGTCGTCGCTGAGTCGCCGTAGGTTCCGTTAATTGTCTTAATCCTCTTCACCGTTGCCTTAAGGAAGACATTATCTATGTGGTTAGAATCACAGGCTCCGTTGGAATTTGCTTGTATGTTGTTTTACGTTGCATGGAACCAGTGGTTATTCAGCAACGGGACCAACGGCTTTACGTGACTTCCGAACCACGTCGAAAGTGAACTTCTATCACCAGATATACACATCTCTAACCCCTCAATGGAATGCCCGAGAATCGAAACTCGCGGCCACCGAAGTGGCAGGCCAAGACCAAAACTGACTCAGCCTTACATTGTGACAGTTATCTTAACTGACTTCATAAACAAGCCCCCGACAAATCATAAATCGAAACATAAAAAAGAAAAAAGTTATTACCGAGTTCGATTTTAATTTTAATATCTGCCAGACATCCATCACCTTAAGACACTTATCAATACGGAATGCTGCAGCATGCAGGGTTCAATGACACTGCAAATGGACCCATTCTGTAAAACCAATCACTAATATGGGCGTGCATGGAGACAGACGCCCGTGTAGAATTGCAAAGCGAGAGATGAAATTCGTCACGAATCGCAGAATCCTTTATACATCTTTTTGAAGCATCCTTTCACTCAAAAGGCACTTCCCTTGGACCTTTATAAAAGAGGTATAAGTTCCTGAAGCTAGAAGCTGCCTTTGTCGTCAGTTAGCGATGTATATACTATCCTTATCTTTTCCATTTTTTTTTTTTTTTTTTTTTTTTTTTTGGAGTGGGAGCAAAATCGCAAGTAAATTACTTTCTACGCTTGTTTCTCGTAAATATTTACACGCTTTGTGACATCAACAACAATAGCAATAATAGTAATAATAATAATAATAATAATGGGAAAACTCTCTATCCCGAGAGTATATATAATATTCTAAGGGGTCCACAATAATAAAAAATGTTACGAGTCCGTGAATAATTTTTAAAACTCTTTACAAAAAGCTTTCGAACCCTTCCCTGGGTTCATCTTCAGTCCAAAGATGAACCCAGGGAAGGGTTCGAAAGCTTTTTGTAGAGTTTTAAAAATTATACGGACTCGTAACACTTTTTATTATTGTGGACCTCTTAGAATAAAATAATAATAATAATATCAATAATAAATAAATCTTCACAATTACAAATATGGAAAAAAAACTCATAAAAAAGACTAATTACACAGCATAATTATAATGAACAATAAAATGCACAGACAAAAGACACTTGCAGATCAAGTATCAGAGCTGCATATCATGTGTCCCAGAGAAGCAAAAGCAGATGTGGGTTTAACTGTGCCTGGGAACATAATGTGAGCATAAACAAAACTGGTTCTCACACAGAGTTGCTCACAAAACTCGAAGGCATGACTTCTATCTGCACCGTGCATGTGAGTGATCCCTTATCTTGCTAGATCATAAATAAATAAAATAAAACGCACAAAAAAGGGGTCAGGTCTAAAGAAGCTCTTGCGAGGATACTGTGGTTTGAAAAACATGAGAGAGCAGGTTGTGTAAATTTATATAAATATATGATCAAAAAGAAAGTTTATGTTACACGAACTTGAGTATAAGTATATAGAATTCTACAAGCAATTGAAAGCTTCGGTAGCAACAAAATGTTCGAAATACATGAATATAAAACAAGAAAAGCCACGGCCAAGACAATAGCTTGCGTAACTTGTACATACGGGTTCCCATAAGCAATTGAAATATGGCAATTACTTCATTGTACAATGAACTGAAAATCCGTATTCGGTCATTATAGACTTATACAATGATGTGAATCGCGGTCTTTCAGTCCATTAGCAAGCTGCAACAGTGTTCGGTTTACAATGAATCGAAATGCTGTGCAGCTCGGGACACTAAACAGAAACATTAAGGCTCGCAACCGACTACAATGAGGTTCACTGTAACCGACTACAATGAAGGAAAAAGTCACGCGTCTGACCAAAGCAGCGAGTAATTAGTATATCAAAGAATATCACAATTCAGGTCTCCAGTTCCAGGAAGAGAAAACCAGGCTAAAAACCAGCGTCCTGAACATTCCATGGCACAGTTTACTGGTTTCCAACCGGTTTCCAAGGGTTACCACAGAAAAAGGATACCTTCTTAACTTAAACCGACTCAGATAAATGAAAAATATGACCCGGTCCTTCCACCCCCAAAACTTCTTGGAAAAAAAAACGAAAGATATATCTACAATTTTTTTTTTTATCAATTATCAAACGAATGGTAACAGACCTAAGTCCAAGACAATAACATTAGATTTCTCAAAAGGAGATACTTTATCAACTAACAGTCTGTTCATAATAATGATAAAAATAAAAGTCATCCACACGGACAAGACGAGTATATTCAATTCTGTAAATTGATTCATGTCAGACAGATCCGTCACAGGCTGTCAATGAGAACGATGTTTCTTACATGACTGTATTACAAACAGGAATTTCCGTATTTACAGCCCCAGCCAGATGAGTGTTCATTATTACGAAGAATATATGGGCATTTGTACGACTGATGTTTTTGACACCCAAGCATTGCTTAACTGACAGACCATTAATTGGGTTCCCCAATAGAAAATAAACCATCACACATCATTCGCTGTTAAATTTCTGACCCTTAAAGGCATAAACGATATTCCACACGCCCCCCCACCCCGGCCCCCATCGCCCGGAGAAACGTTTTTTGTGGCTCCCGACGAAAATCAGATTTGAGAAGGCGCCGTTTGGATACAGTCGGGGATTGTTGCATACATGACCATGGGAAGCACTTCAACAGTGAAGTCAAATTCCAACATTGCTAAAGAGAAAAGTTTATAAGATGGGCGCATACGACCAGCGTAGAATGCAGAATTTCGGCAAAAGGCCACAAGCGCTGGGACATGAGGTCAATTAACTTTGAAATGGAGACTGACCATAAAAACTACGGGCTGCTCTTGAGCAAGAGCCCGTGCTGGCATATAGCAAGCTTAATCTTCAACAACAAAAACCATAAAAAAATTTGGAAGGTGGTAACAGGCGGAAAAACTCGCTGTATCACTATAAATGAGTTATAAGAAAATTATAAGTAGAGAGTGGAAAGTAAGATGCGACCAGAAGCAGTGGACATCAGAGCAGCTTAATAGTATAGTTACTTAAGCGTCTGCTAAGACATTTGTAATGTCATGCGCGCTTAGCGCGTCCACAACTTCATCCTACTTTAAATTATGGAGAGGAAGGTCATCAGCCCTTGACTAAATACCCACTAAAGGACAGCGAGCAGATGAAATCATTACCTTACGGGTTTCTTTAAGAGCAAAAGGCCCGGTTCAGCACATGACTGACTTAATCTAAAAAAAAAAAAAAAAAAACAAACAAATAAATCTAAAAAGGCTTGCGATGCTATGGTGATGCTCTCAATACCACCTATAAATTTCGTCTAAATGGTAAGAATTAGGAAATTACGATTTTAATTAAAATAAGCCTTGCGCATCCAATGTTGGCACGCTAAGTTTATAAAAATGTTGGTACGCTAAGTTTATAAAAAATTTTGGCACGCTAAGTTTATAAATAAAAACAATGTGCATATAAATATGACTGAATGACGTATTCGTTTCTGAAGTCGGTACTTATGGTCAATGAACACACACACACACACATATAGTATACAATAAATACATACACACACACACATATATATAATATATATATATATATATATATATATATATATATATGCGAGTGTGTGTGTGTGTGAGTGTAAATAAATTCTTCTGTTAAAATAGGATGCGTCTCAAGTATAAAAGGCCCATTAAAACACTCTGGTTTAAAGCTAAGGTTGGAAGTTGGTCCACCGAAATATAGTTCTATATATATATAGAATATATATATATATATATAATAAATATATATATATATATATATATATATATATATATATATATTATATATATATATATATATATATATATATATATATATATATAATATATATATATATATATATATATATAAACTGTCTGGCCTATAAATACGAAAACCTTGATCAATGTATTCGTGAAACATTTTATCAAATTTACTGTATATAAACAATTTTCAAGTATCTTCACATCTTTCCTCTATTAAATTTCATGCAAAACTGACTGTAATCCTTTCAAGTACATAAATGCACATATTTCACTTCGACTAACCACGAACACGAAAGAAGCAAAATTGATCTAAAGCCGAATCCTTCCAAAACCGTCGACGGGTTGAAACACGGAAGGGTAACATGGATGTGGCTCGAATCGAGCACCTCGAGCGCCCACAAATTCATCCGAGACAAAACTCGAATATCATTTCGATCCGCCAGACCGGAAGCTTTCGGCGTTAATTGCCTGTCAAAACGCTGTGGAAAAATCTCCATTACACAGCACTTGGCCAAATTAAAGCGGATTACAAAAACAGAATTCCGTTACGTGTGCCACAACAACAACAGCAACAACAACAACGACACTAACAAGAACGCTAAATTAAGTCCTCCAACGAACACATTATTTCCACCTCGTTATCATAATTTCCAAAGCACCAAAGGGCAACGCAAAATAGTCTTCTTACGACGGAGATTAAGTTGTGCATCTCAGGCTAAAAAGTTCACATCATGAATGTGATTCACTGATGATCATGATAATGATGAGAGAGAGAGAGAGAGAGAGAGAGAGAGAGAGAGAGAGAGAGAGAGTTTCCCGTTGGACGAGTGGACTTCGCGCTCGGCTACCAATCTGGTGGTCCGAAGTTCGATTCTCGACTCGGCCAACGCGGAACCAGAGGAATTTATTTCTGGTGATAGAAATTAATTTCTCGATGTAATGTGGTTCGGATGCCACAATAAGCTGTAGGTCCCATTGCTAGGTAACCAATTGGTTCCTAGCCGCGTAAAAATATCTAATCGTTCGGGCCTGCCCTAAGAGAGCTGTTAATCAGCTCAGTGGGCTGGTAAAACTATGATATACTTAACTTGAGAGAGAGAGAGAGAGAGAGAGAGAGAGAGAGAGAGAGAGAGAGAGAGAGAGTTAAAATGGTTTAATAAACTAAATTGATGGAAAAACAAAGCGTAATTCGACCTCCAGCTTACTTGGGAAGCGTGCAAACATTTTTCTCTGACGCATAAGTTGCAAACATTATTTTCTTAACTTGCGTGAGGCGGTCTTCGTAATTAATACTCTCAATTAGTAATAAGCATACTAACAACGAAGATCAAATAAATAGGACACAAATTAAACACTTTCCTATATTTTCAGTTATAAGTGGAAACTTAAAATAATGGAACAGAAATATAGCCTTTGAATTCAGTACATCAAACAAATTAAAACGTGCTAAAATCTACGGCCAATTAGCTAGTTATTTCATCAATGCAAAATTCAAAAATATGCTCTATATATATATATGCTATATTTTATTAGAAAAAATAATTATTTTGTACTGTTTAACATGCACATTATTTATTTTTTACATTTTCATTCTAATACAT
>NC_061104.1:7582924-7642924 GCF_015104395.2 Macrobrachium nipponense
AGACGATGGATTGACGAGCTAAGAAAATTTGCGGGTATAGAATGGAATAGAAAGACCATAAACAGACGAGAGTGGAAGGATAATTGTCTGAGGCCTTTGTCCTGCAGTGGACTACCAACGGCTGATGATGATGATGATGATAATATTACGTATAGGAGTTTGTCCGGTCGTACGATGATGTGTGTGCAATATCGATAAATTTCATACCTTTGAAGGGAAGAAATATATTAAAAGATAATTTATAAATCCGGTTCATCTCTTTCCTCTGAAAGAATTCTTCTTTTTAAACTTATAAAAATGGGTAATATCAAACAAGCGTAATGTTTATGAATTCATTCTTCAGTCAAAAGATCAATGCTTGAGTATGTTTGTTTGTTTGTTTGTTTGTTTGTTTATTTGGTGCTTTTACGTTGCACGGGACCAACGGCTTTACGTGACTTCCCAACCACGTCGAGAGTGAACTTCTATCACCAGAAATACAATGGAATGCGCGAAATAGGAACTTGCGGCCACCAAGGTAGCAGGCCAAGACCATACCGATCACCCCACTGAGGCGCTTGTGGTTAAGCATGGCAGTGAATCCTGCAAATTTTCCTTGTTTAACTTTTCTCTGGCTCTTTTTCGCATCTTTCTTTCTCTTCTTTTCTTCGTGCTCGGGCTAGATAAGCCACATTGGGTTGCCATCCCATTGACTTCTTCACTTACAAACAAACAAAGACGAGGCATTCAATGTTACCCGTCTTCCTCGCCCCTCAAGGCAAAAACGTTGAGAGCAGAATTTTACATATATGACAGTTTCGAGGCGAAAAGGCAAACTCTATACTTGGTAACTGAGTAATGAATTTAACCGAGCTCTTAACTCCAATGATATTGCCGGCAAATGCTAAAGTTGTCTCGACGTTTATTTTATTAGTTTTCATAGGTCGAAATAATCACAAAACTAATACGTACAACTTACGACCGAAAGGCTTCCAAAGAATAAGCGGTTAAAAAGATGTATTCTTTAATTCATGCTGTACAATATGCGGTTAAAAAAATATATCTTTAATTCATGCTGTATAATACAAATTCTCCACATGAGATTAGATTATACAAATTCTCCTTCCAGTCTTTATAGATATGAGATTTCTTTCAAATAAATATATCACTCTAAATTGGCTAAATGAAATAATATAGGTAATCTTCTTTAAAAGTTTATGATTATCATTATTATTTGCCGAGTTGCCACCTGTTGAGACAATGGCTCGGTTCGGGTACCCGCCTACACAGTGTCAGTAATCAAGACGATCTTTATAGCGATTTTTACTCGTAAATCCTGCGATTATTAGACTCTAACAGAGGCAAAGATATGCTAATGGTCAGAACGCACGAGCTTGGAGCAGCGCCCGTGCAAGGCAATCATCAGCATCCAAGATTCAAAGGAACCAGAGAGAGCATGCACTCCTTTAAATACAAGACTCGATTTTTTGAGAGAGAGAGAGAGAGAGAGAGAGAGAGAGAGAGAGAGAGAGAGAGAGAGAGAGAGAGAGAGTCATGCGATTATTCTTAATAATGCAAGATTTTCCCCTTACGCATAAGTTGTAAACATCATGTCCCTAACTTTTAACGTAAAATTTAAACGTGTTAAAATCTACAGTCCCCAACTAAGCTTACAATAAATGTGCTATATTTTATAAGAAATTATTTTTCTGTCCTGTTTAATAGGCTCATTATTAATTTTTTTACATTCTCATTCTAATAAATAAATCATAATCATCCCAAGCCTAAAATTCCTGTAGCTTTAACTAAACGCGAAACACCTTTTTTAGACATTTCTAAACTACAAAGTAGTTTGTAGGCATACTCCCCGAGTAAGCGAAAAATCCAAGTCACAGGTACTCGTGACCCCAAAGCCTTTATCATCCAAGAGGTTTCCTGAATGTAACTTTTTTTTTTTTTTTAATGCCACCCGGTTCGTCTTATCTGCTGATAGCTACTTTTTAAGTCTGCCGGCACTTTAATGGTCTACTTATCAGCAGTGAGCATTCCAAGGCGCGTATACTTACAAGATCTGGCTGCAAAGGCTTCTAAAATTGAAAAACGCCATCTTCAGTTACGTATATCTAACACTGATATTAATAGTTGCAACTTATCAACAGAACAAATACAAGTTTTATCCATAGAATTGTAAAAATTGATTTCTCAAGAAATAAACTTTACTTGAATGGTAGTTTTTAAAACACTGTTTGATAACACTAAGTTCCATATTCTGCGCTACATAGATCATTGACATAGATGGGACATAAATGCGAAAACTAAAGAGAAACAAATATCAGCTAACTAAACAATGGTATGCTATCGCCATGCTTACGGTGGTATTACAGATGCGTTCAACACTTGCTAATGGATTAATACATGTGCACTTCAAGGTAAAACTACATTCCTGGAATGACATCAGCAGATAAAAAAAAAAAATAAATAAAGAATCCTTATTCTAAGCCAGTCTTTAAACCAGAAGCAATACATTTCTCTCCACTTAAGCGATCTCTAAAATTAAATTAAGCAACACATTTAATTTTACAGAGCTTCAATGTTATCTCTTGAGAGAATAAAGCAGAAATAGCGAACTGGCTCTCCCAATAACGATTTACGATATGAATTCTTTTACGAAAAATCGAACATATTTACTCGAAGCGCTTGTCTGTTACTTGCGCCATTCTCTCTTATCTTCCGATAAGAGTCTTATCCTCCAAGGACAGCCATCTCACGGGACTGCAGGATAAATCCTCCTTTCCTTTGAAATGAAACTGACCATCTCCCCTGTTCAATTTCCCAGACAGAGCATCAAATAAACAAACGCCTATTTCAAAAGCTCTTCCTCTATGTCTTAGCTTTTTTTTTTTTTTTGTTGGCGCTTTCATGAAATCACTCTCTTAGTAAGAGAAATTATAACAAAACTAGTAAAATAAAGCTTTGATTTTCTTCACAACACTGTCACACCCGAATAATCAAAACTGCAACAGACGGAAAGACAAAGGGATTCCAGGACAGACAGACATACATACAGAAAGACAGACTATCTTCTCAATTAAGGACCTCTGGAGCGCTTTGCAATGGTTAAATAAAATCATGCCTCTAAACCACAGAAGTATGCGTCCTCAGTACTTGGGATTTCTGCGGAATGTTTTTTCACCTATCAAACCCTCTTGAAATAACTCTGGGAGGTCAAAGAAAAGAAGTCTTGAGAGAGTAACACTAATAGCCCAAAATGGGTCCGCCCTACTCTGTTCTAACTCATATCCTCTTTTTCATTTCTTTTTTTCCTCTATATTATACATAATATAATCAAAATTACCAACGCCTTAGCAAAAAAAAAAAGTGGGGGTGTCTTTAACTGCAACGGAAATACACTACTTATCTACACTAGACAAAAATAAAAATGAATGAAATCCTTGTCACCCTAAAGTACCATATGGCGCCTGTAGACCACTAGAGAGAGAGAGAGAGAGAGAGAGAGAGAGAGAGAGAGAGAGAGAGAGAGATTCTTTCAACCTAACCCCTTATGCGTAACGCAAAAAAGCAAATAAATAAAAACATCTCCACCCTCACTTCAATTTCCTTCATGGCTTTATTTACCCTCCTCTGCGACCCCACCCCCTTCTTCTCAGCAAGCGAGGGACCAAGCCCCCCCCAACCCTCCCCCCCCCATCCCCTCCTCCGACTCCCACCTCTGCAAGTGAAACCTTATCCAGACGGCGATCCTGCGCCAACAGAGAGGGTTTTTTTTTTTATGTGGGCACCATTCCCACCCTTGCATCAACTAGCATCTCTTAAGTCAAATCATCCTTCAAAGATCAGGATCCGGCAATTCCCTGCCGGAGGAATTCATCCACGATAAGGATCTCCTTTCTCTGTAATGTTATCCTCCGAATGGCGGGATCCTGCGCGTCCTCTGTAATGAAGCCCTCCGAATATCGAACCCGTCCATTCTCCGTAATGCAACACTGTATTTCGATGATAAGGATCCCCGCCCTGTCATACAATCCATCATAGGTCAGAATTCATCATTCGGTGTAAAGAAATAAATCTGTCATTGATTAATCAAGTGTCATTCTTTCCTTGTATTACCATAAAATGATTCAGGTCCAAAAATTTACTGTTAATCACATTGAACCACAAAAATTATATATCACCTAGAATTTTGTTGACCGCTCAAGGCCGTTAATTTCAGAATTAAGTCATTACTCAGTTACCGAGTAGAGTTAGCCTTTTCGCCAAAGAACTGTCACAAATGTACAAAAGTCTCCCCTAAACGTTTTTCCTTAAGGGGCGAGGAAGACGGATAACATCAAATTTCTCGTCTTTGTTTGTTTGTAAAAGAAGTCAATGGGATGACAACCCAATTGAAAATAAAAAAAATAAAAATAAAAAAGTTAATAAAATAAAACTAAATATAATGAAAATTACATAAAAATAACAATTAAAAAATGGATATTAAAGGAGATTTGTAGCCTACGGCATGTATATGAATCACGATGATGTAAAAAAATTCTATATATATAAATAAATATATATATGAATTTTTTCACATCGCCGAGATTTATATACATGCCGTAAGCTACAAATCTCCTTTCATATCCATTTTATAATTGTTTATATATAAATATAAATATATAACAATATATATATATATATATATATATATAAATATATATATATACATATATATATATATATATATATATATATATACATATATTACTATATATACATATATATATATATATAAATACTTTATGTATATATATATATATATATATATATATATATATATATATATATATATATATATAATATATATATATATATATATATATATATATTATATATATTTTTATAATATTATATAATATCTATATATATATATATGAAAATAATATATTATATATGTATATATATATGTATATATACATATATATATATATATATTATATATATATATATATATATATTATCTATATATATATATATATACATAAATACTTTTCTAGCCCGAGCACGAAGGAAAGAAGCGAAAGAAAGGAGGAAAGAAGAGCTAGAGAAAAGATAAAACAAGGAAAAACAACAGAAGTAGAGAATTTCTAAGCTGGCGGTAGAAGAGAAGAAACAGTCACCGAACGGTGTAATCTACGGTTCACCAAATTTTCAAAGAGCAAATGTGAGGAAAGGTGGCTGAGGGGTGTTAAGAGGACACCAAGGGGTGCAAGAATTTCACCCCGAGTTCAACAGCACAGTGACCGAAACAGTATGGAGAGAGAGAGAGAGAGGAGAGAAGAGCGGGAGAAGGAGAGAGACGAGAGGAGGAAGATCAGAGATGATAGAGAGAGAGAGAAGAATCAAGACGTCGTGTAAATATATTACTCTATCAACGAGAGAAATCTACTGACAATTCAATATAAAGATTTAAATATCTTGAGTGTTCATGAGAAAATAAGTCCTTTTCTAATAAAAATAATAATAATAGTAATAAAAATAATAAAGTCCTTTTCATCTTCTTAATAATAATAATAATAATAATATTAAAGTCTTATTACGTTAAACCGTCAGAGCAAGTCACATTACACCAGAGAGAAAGACAGAGAGAGAGACCCAATCCACAATACGAGAGAGAGAGAATGTGGTTTGGTTGTTTGGTTTAGATTAATGCCGCCTTATGCCAACAAGGGCTCTTAACCGAAGGGGGCCCATGAGTGTGGTAAGGTGCTAATGGGAATAAGTGGTCTGGTGTGAGTCTAGACACCTACAGGTTAAGGAGCACAATACGAAGTTTATTATTATTATTATTATTATTTAAACTTGTTTTTTGCTTTATCACAGTCCTCCAATTCGACTGGGTGACATTTATAGTGTGGGGTTCCGGGTTGCATCCTGCCTCCTTAGGAGTCCATCACTCTTCTTACTATGTGCGCCGTTTCTAGGATCACACTCTTCTGCATGAGTCCTGGAGCTACTTCAGCCTCTAGTTTTTCCAGATTCTTTTTCAGGGATCTTGGGATCGTGCCTAATGTTCCTATGATTATGGGTACAATTTCCACTGGCATATCCCATATCCTTCTTATTTCTATTTTCAGGTCCATTTTTTCCCTCTCTTTCTCTTCAACTCTGGTGTCCCATGGTATTACGACATCAGTGAGTGATACTTTCTTCTTGATTTTGTCAATCAACGTCACGTTTAGTCTGTTAGCACGTATCACCCTATCTGTTCTGATACCATAGTCCCAGAGGATCTTTATTATTAATTATATTATTATTATTATTGATATTATTATTATTATTTTATTATTATTATTATTTATTATTATTATTAAAAAATCCTCATAGTAGCACGAGTCTTCAAATGGAGAAACAAATCCACAGTTACGTAAATGTACATATATTTAAATTTAAAAACATAAAAAATATACGTACATTTACACAACTGTGGATTTGTTTCTTCATTATTATTATTATTATTATTATTATTATTATTATTATTATTATTATTATTATTATTATTATTATACGGAATGGAATGGAATATAGCATTCTGGCCAAAGGCCACAGACTGGGACCTATGAGGTCGTTCAGTGCCGAAAGGCAAATTGAGAGGACTTACAAATGTTTGAAAGGTGTAACAGGAGGAAAACATCGCAGTGGCACTATTAAACAATTATTGCGAGAGGGAGGAAATTATGACGGAATAAAGCGAATAAGAACGGAGGAAGAGTAAAAGGAATGACAGGCGTTGCAGGTAGGGGGCCGAAGGGACGCTGCAAAGAACCTCAAGTAATGCCTACCGTGCATGAGGAGCACTGACGGTACTACTACCTCTCTACGGATTTTTTTTTTTAGTTAAGTACTATTCATTTAACCGACTAAATCTATCGAATCGATGAAGGTATGGTTGAAAATATCCAAAATTTCTATTCGGGACCTTGAGTAGGAAAGCAGATATGCATGCACTCATATTCATGCTAATGTACGGTATGAACGAGGTTATTCTCATACTAAAGTCAAATGAAGTATGGCAGATAAGTATTATCATTACCCCCATGAGTAATCTTTATTTTTTATCATTATTACTCTTACAAAGGAAGTTATTCAAGTGTGTGTAGGTATGTGCGCGTGTCACTTTATCGAGAGTGAGAGAGTGAGAGAGTGAGAGAGAGAGAGAGAGAGGGGGGAGGGGGGGGGGGTATTCCGGATAGGGGAAAGGGCAGATTGGGGGGGGGGGGCTTAATTTACACAGACTTTCAACAAACCAACAAATTCACAGCTCTTCAAAGTTTAATATATGTATCAAGACTATGCACAGCCAAAATATACTTAAACGATACACGAGAGATCGGATGGAGAGAGAGAAGGAGAGAGAGAAGAGGCTGCCGAGAAGAGCTGGTGAACGGAGAGGAGAGAGGAAGAGAGGAGAGAGTGAGAGAGGAATTTAATTTTACTTCATTCTGAGAGGAAAACATATTGACAATTCGATATAAAGACTTCACATCAACAAAAGTCACAAATCATCCAAGATTACTAAATGTAACAAGGTCTATGCACAGCCAATCCATACATGCACGAGAGAGAGAGAGAGAGAGAGAGAGAGAGAGAGAGAGAGAGAGAGAGAGAGAGAGAGAGAGAGAGAGAGAGAATCAATATATCTTTTATAAAGATATTACTCTATCATGAGAGAAATCTACAGACAATTCAGTATGAAGACTTTAATATCATGATTATTATTCACATGAGCCCTATTCATCTGATTAATAATAATAATAATAATAATAATAATAAATTCTGTTTATACTGAACTGTCAAAGCATGTCACAACTATACACACCCACACCAGTCCATAAACAAAAGAGAGAGAGAGAGAGAGAGAGAATATCAGTCAATATCATACGCAATTATCCTGCATCTTTGTGTTCGAGTACCCAACCAGTCGGCAGGAAATGGTGTGGTGTGGCCAGAGGCAGGTGATGGAAGCGGCGAGAGGGGCTGAGGGAGGGAGGAAGAGAGGGAGATGGCTTCTTCTTCTTCTTCAGCCATACTTGTGATGACGTGTTGCGGCTGCAATATTGCCGCCAAAGGAACTCAAGGTCGGTCTCCCTCTTACATTCCATTGCCCAAGAATGAGCCAAACATAAACACAATGCCATGTTCTCTCAAGACTTTTCTATCCCCCACATCGCTGTATTATTCTTTAGATCTTGTTATGAACTCGTGTATTCGCTGAAGGGATTTTTTATGTTCGCGTCGGCATGATGCGAACGTGTATTCATACGTAGATTTGGATATCAGACGAATTACACACGCACTCACATACACATTATAAATAATCCATACATACCATTACTACTACATACATACACATACACACACACACACACACACATATATATATATATATATATATATATATAGTATATGTCTCTTTCTCAGCAACACTTTTGGTGTGTGTGGGATGCTAACCTACTGCCCTTCTCGACCATGATTGCGATCCACCACACCTGACTAATTACCAGGCACGGAATTCACCGAGCAGGCCATAATGTGCAGAACAGGCTTTTCATGGAATGGTTATATATATATATATATATATAATATATATATATATATATATATATATATAACATATATAATGCTTTCTTCTAACCCACCGCCTCTGTAACTATCTCCGGTCTATTCGCCGGTAAGGGAAACGAGATAATAAACTATAGGATTAAGACGATGTATATACGCACATACATACACTTATATGCTAATAAATAAATAAGTAAATAAATAAAAAATAAATAATAAAATAAAATAATATATATATATATATATTATATATATATATATATATATATATATATAAAGGTAAATGCCAGGAAGGAAAAGTGAAACAACGGAGTGGTTCTAGGCCTTTCGACGCACGGTCCTTTACTAGCAGTCTGCTAGTCTGCTAGCGAAGGACCGTGCATCGAAAGGCCAAGCAAGCAACTACTCCGTTGTTCACTTTTCCTTCCTAGCATTTGCCTTTATTTATGCATTCAATACGTTCCATATCTTCGTGAATCAGTTATATATATATATATATATATATATATATCTATATATAAAAATATAATATACATATATCTATATATATAGTGTAAAAAAAAAATCCCCTACCTAGCAAAAACATAGCATATATAATTTATAATCAACGTGCTATATAATCAACGCCACCACCACCGAAGTTGCGATCAAAATTCCCTGCACACTTTTTAAAATAAATTGCAGAGCACGATCTAACTTGAAGTCACAGGCACGTAGTATATTATGACATTACAGATTACTAAACAGATAATCCGTTTTGCATGAACACTGACACGCGCAATGCCATCACCAGCGCTGTGCAATCCATGCACGAGGATTTTCAATAAATAGACGCTTTATTCTGCATCTTTTTTTTTCAATTTTCCTTGATTGCACGATTTACGTAACTGATTTGCTTTTGGATTGCGCATTTGAAAGGCAACCCATTTGCCTTCGTTATGAAAAGCAAATTTCGTTCCATCGCAAGTATATGTGTCTTAATAAAAGAAAAAGTTCCTCGTTGGATGAGTGGGTTGCGTGCTCGCCTACCGTTTCGGTAGTGGCGAGTTCGATTCCTCGCTCTGCCAACGTGAAATCAGAGGAATTTATTTCTGGTGATTAGAAATTCATTTCTCGATATATTGTGGTTTGGATCCCACAATAAGCTGTGGGTCCGTTGCTAGGTAACCAATTGGTTCCTAGCCTCGTCAAAATATCTAATCCTTCGGGCCAGCCCTAGGAGAGCTTTTGATGAGGTCAGTGGTCTGGTCAAACTAAGATATACTTAATAAAAGCGAAAACTTTGGATCTTTCCGGAGTCGTTATCGATGACTAATATAAGGGTCATTATCTTTATGATATTGACAGTCTTTTGTTTATTTTTTTACGGTCATCCCCAACGGGCCTGTACTCAACACGACGCAAAGATATACACATACCGGGTTAGAACCCTTAGGGGTAACTAACTATGCAGGAGAGATCCGAGCCTTTGTTATTGGAGCGGATAAAAACGGGAGAGGGAAAAATTCCATCGCTTCTGAACTGTTGTGAGGAAAGGCTGACTGACTGATTGATTGATTGATTACTGTTTCACTAATTACGAAAAGTACCTTCACATTGCATCAGCAATTGCCAACGAGGCAGGAAGCAAAGTCGAAGAGAACAAGCAATACACCATTTCTTGATAAAAGAAAGTTCGAAATCGATGATGCCTGATAATTATCTATTTCTTTAATAATGCTATGGCCATCAAACTCATTCAGATCAATTTTGTAACAGCAATACAACAAAATTGCATTAAAAAGTGAACAGAAAACACTGCCTAGTTTGTTTAGTACAAGCCCGTTGGGGACTACCGTAAGAACATAAAACACTAACTAAATATTATAACGATAATGACCCCCAAGAAATCTTAGCCCTGGATAACGACCCCAAGAAACCCTTGAGGGTCACTATATATGAAAGATCCGAAATCACCATGGCCCACAGGCTATGATAAATGCAATGATTGCAATGGCCCTTCAAACTCCATATATGTTTCCACAACATGACGATGACGGGTGTGAACGACAGCAGGGGCATTGCTGATGCCATAGGAAAGAGGATCAGCGTCAATGCAATCTTCACTATGACTTTCAAGTCAATTCGGGGTTTGTGGGGATGAAGGAGGAATGTAAACAGGCACGCGTGGACATGACTGCAAGACTGGGAAACTTATTATGACCCAAAACAAATTCACCATTCACCGTCGTAAGGAATCATACGGTTGATATAGTCTAGGCGTGAAGTAAGAGGTTGACAGATGGTGACAGTAGCAGGGTTCCAGCTCTGACAAATTTCAGAGAAGGACATATTTTTAAAATTAAGGTTTAAATGTATCCACAAGTTTGAATATACTTTGACGTATGGTCAAAGTATATTCAAACTTGAGGAAACATTTAAACCTTAATTTTAAAAAAATATACAAGCTTTTAGTTTTTAAAGTTATATTTGTTCGGACTTTTGGCGGACTTCAGCAATTGAAATAAAGGACGGTTGGCAACTCATGGTGAAGACACTGCAACCATGGAATGGAATATAGAGTTTAGGCCGAAGGCCAAGCGCTGGGACATCTGAGGTCATCAGCGCTGAAAGGAAAATTGAGAATAAAAGGTAACACGGGTGTAACGGGAGGAAAACCTCAAAGCAGTTGCACCATGAAATCATCGTCGGGAGAGGATGGATAACAAGATGGAAGAAAGATAATATAAACTGAGGTACAGTTAAAGGAATGAAAGGGGTTGCAGCTAGGTGCCTAAGGGACGCAGCAAAGAACCTTTAGTAATGCCCACATTGCACCCCGTGAGGTGCACTGACGGCATTACCCACCTAATGGGACGGCATTTATGAACGATGTAGACACTAAGCATAAATGATAGAAATGCAATGGAAGTTCTTGAAGAAAATGTAGCAAAAGGCTTAAGAAAACGGGTCTAACACACAAGTAGAGACTATGAGATCACATGAAACCAAAATATACACCGTTGTGAATCTATAGTGATTTACAATACAATTTACAATGAATCTGTAAGAATCAGGTAAGAAAGGCGGCGTAGCAGCAATGGAGTCTTTGCCCTGTATCAGTTGACAAAAGAACTAATGGTAAGATAATTGTACTGCAGACCTTTTATTTATTTATTTATTTATTTATTGATATATTTTTTATTTTTTTTGCTCTCCCCTCCCTTACCCAACAGATAACAGAAGCAACAAAGACACTTTGTGAAGTCTAATTTAGAAGGACATGTCAAGGAAGACGGGATTGAATGAAGTCCCAGCCAATCCCTGAAGGTTTCGAATATAATCATTCTTCTTCAGAATGAGTTTTATGTAGATTTTATCCGCTCGATCCGGCTTCCCTGCCCGAGGACTCGAGTTCATGAGGATTATAACTCAACTAAAGAAGCCTCAAGCGCCTGACGTCTCAAGTGACATCTCTCCCACAGACATTAGTGCTGTTCATGTAAGCAACAATAAAAAAAACGTAGTGAGATCTAAAAGAAAAAAATATATTAGGCTAAATCTTACTTTAGAGCAAACTATCTAAGTAAAAACATTCTAAAAAATATAATCCTATTCAAGGGAGTGAAAGCACTCTAAAATATAATCCTATTCAGGGGAGTGAGAACATTCTAAAATATAATCCTATGCAAGGAATGATCTAAACTGCAACATTTTTTGTAGATAATTCTTTGTGGTCACCGCGCCAACGATGATGGGTTGATTAAAAACAAAAGGATCACCTTTTCCCTGATGATTCAGCAAAAAATACTTAACAAAACCACTTTTTCTGTCTTCTGCGTCACTGCTGAAGCCATAAAAGAGGAGAAAGAAAAAAAATGCCGTTTAATAAATAGGCAGTTTTCATCACGCGGTCAGGGTAAGTGAGAAATGGTAGCTGTTTATGAATGACTTTATTTCTGTCAGCAAAGTCTGACAAATTATTTATGCAATTAAGAATTTTTCTGACAGGTCATAACGGTGAAAATGCATCTAACAAAAAGAGTATTAACTATGTACAGTAGTATATATGTATATATATATATATATAATATATATGTATATATATATATATATTATATATATATATATATCTATATATATATATATATGTATATATATATATATATATCATATATATATATATATATATATATATATATATATATATATATATATATAGTGTGTGTGGCTATAAAACATTTTCGTTAGAATAGCATTCCATCAAGTAAAGTCTGCCCATAAAAACAGTAAAGAGGGTAGATTGTACAGCTTTATACGCATACTATATATACAGCCCAAAGAATATACAAACTTGAATCCAATATACCAACATGATTCTGCAGAATACCAAGGGTGATTAAGCTGTCAAAAGGAAAACTATTCACGTCCTGAATTTCCTTGGTGCAAGTAAATGCTCTATGACTTTGCATACCCGATACTAAGGCAGTAATCCCTGACGCTGCAGTGTGTAACGTGTAGTACGTGCACACTCCCCATTCAGTAATCTTTCAAAGCTTGGCATCATTTAATGGACTTCGTCATACTCAGCCACATAACTGTATCACAAACGTGTTCGTTGCTCTTTCCTTCCTTTTAAAATATCGTTTGTTGGTGTGCGCGCACACGCGCAGAAAATGCGAAGGCAACTTACAAGAAACCCCTACAGAAACAAGGGGCCGACTGTCTCCACTGGAGACTACCTTAAATAGCCCGGCAGATCTCCCTTTTACGGTAGGCGAAGCATCCTATAAGGTTTAAAAGCGCTTACTTATAAGGAGAATATCTTACATGAAACCGAGAGAAGTCATCCAGAGAAACGACTTATTACACATTCTGACACGGGGCATTTTTTATGCATTTGTTTCATAAACGATCACTTTTTCTTAAGCTGTCATAAACACTACAATACTTCGAATATAATAATTCATATTTGTGCATTAGAATAGTCGTCAATGAATGCATCAAACTGAACATTATCCACATCCAAAGGCTTTGTTAGCTGTCAAAGATGAAAAATAAAAAGGATGCCACAGATACATTTATACCAAATCAGCTTTAACATTGATCTTTCTTGTGAATCACAGCGTTTATACGAAACATCAGAAAAGCGACGACACCAGATTCTCCTTTTCACGCACAATGAACATCTATATATACACTACTTTTCTACACAGCAATACGGCACTCCTCACTACTACTCGTACATAATAAGAAGATCCTCACGAGGAAAAGGACCAATTATCACACGGCAGGTCCGAATCTGACGCCTCTATCCCTCCCTCCTCGAGGCACTGACTCTGAGGCACCGCACTTTTACACCCTCTGAGTGCACAACCCTCACTCCCGCCGCCCGAGACCCGCCCGTCTCACGCAGGCACCTTTCTGACGTCCATGAGTAGGGAGAGAGAGAGAGAGAGAGAGAGAGAGAGAGAGAGAGTTTGTAAGGGTGGGGGTTGATGATGAGGAAGATGGGGAGGATTATGACAGTCACAGGAGAGAGAAACTGAGTTGGGAAACGGGCGGGACATGGAGGAGGAGGAAGGAGGGAGGAGGAGTAGGGGTGAGGAGGAGGGGGGGGGGGAATTTTTAGGGTGGCAGACAGGGAGGAAACTGGGCCGAAGTGTAGGGGACGAGATAAGAGTGAAATGTTTTGGTTGTGGGTGCAAGCGTGCGTAGAAAGAGGGGGTGGGGTTTGGGGGGAAGGGGGGGGGCGATTCTCCAAACACTCGGTAACACAGCAAAACACGCACTGCATGGATAAGCTCATCTAAACAGGACAGAGCACGGCTGGCTGATGGCTCACACAGAGAGAGAGAGAGAGAGAGAGAGAGAGAGACTAGGACAGACTCAGGGATCGCGCAGGGGGGTAGGGGGGGGGGGGATAAGGAACACGAGCACCGGGAAGGGTGGAAGGTATCCCAGACGCCTCGAGACACTTGGGATGCAGCACACACAAACACACGCACATACACACAAACCTCTATTGTTAGTAAGTACTATCTGACTCCACAAGGTTGTCTGCGACGTTTTGTCTCAATTGTGTGATATATAAACAAATAATCATTCAGGCAGTGAGGAACGATCTTAACAGCACTTCAGAACAGAAAAATAAACAATCTCGTCTTACAAGAGAAAAAAAAAAAATGCGAACTCAAACAGAAAACCATCTGTTGACTTGTAAAAGTTTTTTTTTTTCTAAGACGCAATAATCATCATCATCACAATCTTGATTAAATTTAATGAATAAACAAAATCACAGTCTCTTTTGCAATCCTATATGAAGACCGACTAGTATTTCGGAGCCTTGGTCCCACAACTTGACCACCAGACTAAGGAAAGGAATTCGTCAATTTCCGTCCTCGAAAAACACCAGAAGTCTGCGGGAATCCACAGGAAGGCTTCTCGGACCACAAGTAGAGGGAGCACTGACAGCCTTTGTAATTAAAAGCAAGTATATGTTACGCTTCATCCAACAAAATCATCAATTGCAATCTGTTACTTTCCGCTGCAAATTTCTGGCCAGTTCATTATGCTGGTATTAAGTTATAAACGATCTCTCTCTCTCTCTCTCTCAACTTCTACGTATTGACCTCAGTATGCAGAGACATTTGCAATGCAAACGACCCGTCCCACTAAGTGATCAAGGAGGTACACAAGGAAATATTAAAATTGAGTTCGTCAGTGGTTCTAAGTTTGGAACAACAAGCTATAAGGAACAAAAGCTTCAAGAATACATACGAAGAAATCGGTTGCAAATAAAACATTTCAAAGCATAACAACATATAATCGGTGTATAGCGAGTGATATTTCTATGGCAAATAAAAATCAAGAAACAAATCTTTAATGTCTCCACCTAACATCCATGTATCACTAATAAAGTTTCATATCCTAAACATCTCACATGCTCATCAACTTAAGAAGCTGCAAAGACAGCAATTGAAGTCCCTTTGAACTCTCCTTGCGTTATCCGACCACAATCCAAACAGATTAAAGACAAGAGAAAATCAATTTCTATGAGTGACGTGACGCTGCAAAGGCAGCAGTTCCATCCACCGACATAGAAGTCCTTATGAACGGTCTTTGCATTCTTCTACCGCAATCCAAACAGATTCAAGACAAGATAAGATCAAACTCCCATTCGTGTGTGTGGCACACCGACACGGCTGAACTGCAAGGAATAGCAAATCTTCTGCAGCTTTTAGCTGCCACAAAATCATGGAGCCATTAGTCATCTACTGTCAGAGGATTTCCTGTCTGGTTATTTTCCGGAATTTCTATTTCCGTAGCAACCTTGGTTTTGCTACTCTTATTTATACGTATAAACTCACGTACATATGCACATACATACATGCATATTCATAAATATGTACGTATGTATGCATATACAAACACACACACACACACACACACACACACACACACACACACACATATATATATATATATATATATATATATATATATATATATATATATATATATATGCACATGAAAACCAATAACAGTGACATTTTGCATCAAATATGACGCAGGATCCACAGTGATATACTTGTGTACGAAGTTAAAATATATTTGTAATTCTTCAAAAATATATTTCAACTTCCTACACAAGTATATATCACTGTGGCTCCTTCGACACGCGCACACATATATGTATGTATGTATGTATGTATGTATGTATTTATGTATATATATATATACCCTTTATATATATATATATATATATATATATATATATATATACTATATATATAAAGGGTAATAAATAACACCAAGTTCCGTTACTCTGAGCGACAAGAAGGTTTCAAAAGTTAGAAGCAATCTCATAAAAAGGAAGACCTTTGGGTTTAAATTTTAACGAGAAAATAGTAAACGCTGACTGGTTGAGCGTGTTTGCCCTACAGTGTTTAATTATATCTAAAAATCTAGAATACGTAACTGCCCAAGGAACCTGTAATTTAAATATGCCTGCCCCGAAGTCCTTAACAGCATTATAAATATAAGTGTAGCCCGAGGAACCTAATTAGTTTAAATACATTTCTGCCTTGAGTTGCTTGAATGTGTTTTGAACATATTTATGCCCCGAGGTGCTTCATTGTATTTTAATTAAGCGTCAGCCCTGGGGAACTTGATTATATTAGAGATATTTTCAAATAGAAGACAGGAAGTCGCTACTCTGGCGGGGTACTACTGACGGCAATAAAGATAAGGTGTTATCATATGATTAACGCAGAAACCGGGAAACATTAACCTCAACAAATGAATTCGTGCAACGTAACCCTTGCACTAAGTCCATGACGCTTGCATTTTTAACACTTAAGAACAAAGCGTTTCCAATTACACACTCCACGTTTTGCTCAATTTCGTTGAAAGAATTTTTCTTGTACAGTACGAAAAAACACGCGCTTATAAAATGCAAGTAAATGATAACCTCAACTCGTACACGTATACCGCCATCAATTTTATTGAGCTCTAGAGAACTTGTCCGAGAGAGAGATCTCAAAAAAAAAAAAAAAAAAAAAAAAAACTTAAAAGCGAAAACAAAAGACCAGCCAGATATCAGTTATAAGCTTCCTTCCTTCCTTCCTCGCAATCCGCAATCTCGGCGAGCTGCAATCTCGCACGCCCTCAGAAGTAAGGAAGTATTCTTCGGAACAAACGGTGGAAAACAATCTTGGTATAAGAGGTAATCCGACGCAGTTGACGTCCTGCACGTGCGATATCTCTTTCGCCCAGTTCTCCTCTGCCCGACACTTTAAAAAGTTATGTCAGTATATTCACACAAAAAGCGATATATTTTAGAGCATCTTGCTACGCAAATAAAAATACCATGACGTATTATAGCAGAACACTCATACAAATATGTGTATCATGTCAGCATATTCACAAAATATATTTTAGAGTATCTTAATACGCAAATAAAAATATAATGACGTATTATGGCAGATTACTCATATACAAATATGAGCATCATTCTTAGCATGTTAGTGCATTAATCAAAAATTAGTAAAAAATTAATAAGTCATCAAAGAATATCTAAGTTAAATATAGAAAAAAGACGCCTCACCGTATATTTACATGCTAAAACAGGCTTCAATTATTATTATTACTATTGTCTCCTCCAAACAGGTTACGTTTTTTTTTTTTTTTTTTTTTTTTTTTACATGCTTTTCTGGCAGGTGGATTGCGTGAAAACTAGTGCTTATCCAAGCCGTTTCCGTGAAAGAAAACAGAAATGAAGCTCACTATTTGGGTACCTATGGTAATCATCTAGACGAAAGCTGACAATTTATCATAATGCACAAAGGCATTTATTTGAATTGCAAGTCTCGTTCCGAATGCAATGCATTATGTGAACACATTAAGGTTAGGAGAACGGAAGCCAGTTGAAAAATATTCAATTCCTTAAAATGATCTTAACACTTACCAATGAATGAAATGTAAATAGAAACCAGGAGCCATTATCATTCATGGCATTCACCAATCATTCTTCAGCAAAAAAAAAAAAAAAAAAAAATAGTTTGAAAGACCCAGTAAAATTCCATAGAACACGATGCCTGCACGGAAATAGAAGGAATAAACACAACGCATACAAAATCGAATATATACTTCGTAATATAAAGTGTTAAAAAATGACCTGCCTAAATAAAGAAATGTACAATTACATAAAAGTAAGAAAAATATCAGCAACTACAGTGAACATGAATGTGGAAATCCACGGTTTTCGGTTGATTATATGTTTGATTCCATTGGATTAAATAAAAAATAAAAAAAATAAAAAGTCAGTAAAGTATAGTGTATCGATTTTACTACAGGGTCTGCATACATAAAACGCGTCAATGCCACCGCAAGTGGGGCGGCGCGGGTTGGGGGGGGGGGGGGGTGTTGGATGGCGTAAGGGGGAAATAAATTATGGAAGGGTCCAAATTATCCTTATAAAACCCTACGATCCAGAACGCCGTTTGGGAACACAACCCTTTGGCTCTTGGGAAAGGACAGCGTAGGGAACTGGGGGTGGGGGGTGGGGGTGGGGGGGGGGGGTTGTATAAAGGTGGAAAGCCATCTGATGGAAAGTCATTTTTATACATACAAATTACTTCAATGTGAGTCTCTTGCTTGAATGATGCCTTTCACAGAGGATGTATAATATAATTCCAATAATTCCCGTGACTCCATCACAAAGATATTAAAATAAATCTCAATGATACATCACAAGAAATTTAGTTTTAAAGTCATCTCGGAATGTACTAGAAAATAAATACTGTTCAGAATGCACTAGAAGAAAATACTCTGCTCAAAATGGACTAGAAGAAAATAATCTCTGCTCAAAATGGATTATGAGATAAATACTGCTCAGAATGCACTAGAAAAAAATACTCTGGTCATAATGGACTAGAATAAAATAATCTCTGGTCATAATGGACTAGAAGAAAATAATCTCTGGTCATAATGGACTAGAAGAAAATAATCTCTGATCATAATGGACTAGAAGAAAATAATCTCTGGTCGTAATGGACTAGAAGAAAATAATCTCTGGTCATAATGGGCTAGAAGAAAATAATCTCTGCTCAGAATGGACTAGAAGAAAGAAAAAATAATCTTGATCATAATGGACTAGAAGAAAATAATCTCTGCTCAGAATGGACTAGAAGAAAATAATCTCTGGTCATAATGGACTAGAAGAAAATAATCTCTGGTCATAATGGACTAGAAGAAAATAATCTCTGGTCATAATGGACTAGAAGAAAATAATCTCTGGTCATAATGGACTAGAAGAAAAATAATCTCTGGATCATAATGGACTAGAAGAAAATAATCTCTGGTCAGTAGTGGACTAGAAGAAAATCATCTCTGTCAAATGGCTAGAAGAAAAATAACTCTGTCACTGGCTAGAAAGAAAAAATAATCTCTGGTCTCAGAATGGAACTAGAAGAAAATAATCTCTGCTCGAATGACTAGAAAATAACCTCTGCTCAGAATGGAACTAGAAGAAAAAATAATCTTCTGCTCCAGAATGGAGACTTAGAAGAAAAGAAAATAATCTCTGCTCAAATTGGACTAGAAAGAAAATAATCTCCTGGTCGTCAAATTGGAACTAGTGCAAGAAACATAATCTCTGGTCATAATGGACTAGGAAGAAAATAACTACTTGCTCAGAATGGACTATAGAAGAAAGTAATCCTCTGACTCAGAGGGACTTAGAAGAAAATAATAATCTCTGCTCAGAGGACTAGAAGAAAAAAATTTCTGATCATAATGGACTAGAAGAAAATAATCTCTGATCATAATGGACTAGAAGAAAATAATCTCTGCTCAGAATGGACTAGAAGAAAATAATCTCTGGTCTTAATGGACTAGAACGAAATAATCTCTGCCTGAATAAGGACTAGAAGAAAAAATAACTCTGATCATAATTGTCTAGAAGAAAGTAAATCCTCTGATCATCAATGGACTAGAAGAAAATAATCTCTGCTCAGAATGGACTAGAAGAAAATAATCTCTGCTCAGAATGGACTAGAAGAAAATAATCTCTGATCAGAATGGACTAGAAGAAAATAATCTCTGCTCAGAATGGACTAGAAGAAAATAATCTCTGCTCAGAATGGACTAGAAGAAAATAATCTCTGCTCAAATTGGACTAGAAGAAAATAATCTCTGGTCATAATGGGACCTAGAATAAAAAATCTCTCGGTTCATAATGGACTATAAGAAAATAATCTCTGCTCAGAATGGACTAGAAGAAAGTAATCTCTGCTCAGAATGGACTAGAAGAAAGTAATCTCTGCTCAAAATGGACTAGAAGAAAATAAGCTCTGCTCAGAATGTACTGAAAGAAAATAATCTCTGGTCATAATGGACTAGAAGAAAATAATCTCTGCTCAGAATGTACTGAAAGAAAATAATCTCTGGTCATAATGGACTAGAAAAAAATAATCTGCTCATAATGTACTGAAAGAAAATAATCTCTGGTCATAATGGACTAGAAGAAAATAATCTCTGCTCAGAATGGACTAGAAGAAAATAATGAAGAAAAAAAAAGAGAAAAAAAAACCTCCACTTTCCCAGGCAAATGACAAGGTCTGAAAAATACATTACGTGCAGATGAGCTAACTCAACTTCGGTAAACATAAAGGGGAACATAGCAGTGATGGACGCAAAATGACCCGTAATTTGGTCAATATTTTTTGCCCTCGGCTGCAACTTTACAGAATGTTGTATCATTTTTAAGCACTGACGCTAACCAAGTATAACTTTCCTTTTATGACGAGATGAGATCAAACTCGACAGTAGTAAAAGTTAACACTGGAAATAATTTCGCATGAATTTTTTTTCAGTCACGGAAGACCAGCAGACCATTTCTCTCAGCCAGGAACTCTGATCTCTTCTATGTTACTTAATATCTCTTTGTCCTGGTTGGCATTTAAATACTTTTTTTTCTTATATACATATTTATTTATTATTCCTTATTTACCTGTTCAGTAGTTGATACTCGTGTAGTGGTAAGAGCAAAGTTCCTCCACGGCTCCCTCTATATGTAATTAGAAGCATGAACGGCACAAGTTCTGTGCTTCCGTTCCAGAAGGGTCTCCACGCCTGATTGGCTGTTGATAAGCCAGTCACAGGGCTGGAATCTCTCAGTCTCTCGAGAGAGTTCACATATGCAGGATGTATGTTCCACCTCTCCTGAAAGACGTATACCTCAGGAGAGGTGGAATATAGATCCTACCCATGTGAAGTCTCGAGAGAGACTCAGAGTTTCCAGCCCTTTGATTAGCTTATCAACAGCCAATCAGGAGCTACGTAAGGGACTGTCCTAGTCTTCGTCATTTAATGTTACTTCATTGCCCGAGTCACGTGACGATGACCTTTGAAAGAGAAACAAGTTCCCTGTATACTTTTTGTTTTCATAGGGGTAGATTAAATTATGTAAGGTGGTTTGAATCAATTTTGTATGGGGAAAAATTTAAGAATTGTTACAAACAAGAACGTCTTGTTTTCAACACTTCAATTGTTGGAAAAAAGGTAAAAAAGAAAAAAAGTTCCTTGTATATATATATATATATATATATATATATATATATATATATATATATATATATATATATATATATTTATATATATATATATATATATATAGATATATATATATATATATATATAAATAATATATTAAATTATATTATATTATATAAATATATAATATTATTTATATATTATATAATTAATATATTATAATATGTATATATTTATATATATATATATATATATATATATATATAAACTTTTTTCACATGATTTAAATGCCGCTTTGTCTAGCATGGCCGCCATGATCACTGAAAGCAGACAAATATTTGTGTACAAATCATCTAAAACTACAACATAACTCTTGATAAAAAAAAAAAAAGTACTCACGAAACAATCAATCGATTTATTGATTGGATAGTTAGTGGTCCTTCTGGGTCTGATAGCGATTCGATTTTATTCCGTTACACAATTCTCCTTAACCATTTCCTGCCTGATGTGTCCCTCCAACAACACGGGCTCTCTACCACCTAAACAAATGGTACTTTACAGGCGCCCTGTAACATCCTGCTTTCCCTGTCACCCTCTCATTATGCCACGCCCCCCACCCACCCACCAACCTCTCTCTCTACTCTGTCGGAAAGATCCCTGGTCTTTTTCATTACCTCAGAGCGTACGTGCGTATGACTGTGGACGTCGTTGCGCGTACACGCACGTGTGTGTGTGTAAGAAAGGTGAGTCATCACTCTAATGACCCGCCCCTATCCGGAACCGAATATTCGTTGGTAAATTTATCTCCGATACAGGGCTGTTTCATGGCAGAGTTCCTCTCAATGGCGCCTCAAGTTACTGTCGGCAGAAGGAGAGTTCTGTAAAGGAACATTTCTACTCGTATAGTTTTCCTTATATATATATATATATATATATATATATATATAATATATATATATATATATATATATATATCTCTGTGTGTGTGTGTGTGTATAACGACAGTTTTTCAACTGTTGTTCATCATTCTATATACACGTAATGCTTATAAATTTATACTTAAAAGGTTCATGGAAAGACTCTACGCCATAAAGAATCAGCAATCACAGCTCCAGTAAGGACCACCAAATATGAGTTCAGTCAACAAAAGCAGTATTCCACTTGAAATGCAAGGAACTTCCGCAGACTATTATTGATTATATTATATAGTAGCCAACTATTTTTTTCAAACTCTTGACAGTCACGAAACGATTCTTAATACAAACACGTTCAACTTTCGCATTTTGAAAAATGCGCTCCTTTTAAAGTAAACAATTTTACGATAAAATATCATTATACCAGGTAGCGTTATTCTCACCCATACGAAAAAGAAATAAAGGTCATTTTCACTGCAAATCACAATGAGAAAAGTTTTTCCAAAAGGGAGTCTGGAATATTTGATTTGTGAAGAATTAAAACGACTGTAAACCGAGCTCCCCCCCCCCCCCTCCCTCCATTCACAAAAAAGAAAAAAAAATCTGAAACTTAGGCTTTCAATCTCGTCATGATGGAAGAGCATTTCCTAACCACAATCTTTCCAAAGTCCATCAGGTCTTTATTTAAACCAAAGTTATAATGCACTTCTGCATAAGAGAAAATGTCTATTTTCAAAGGTCATTTGAGTTGAAAATGTCAAAGGCTATATCTTTCATATGCAACGGACTATGTTTTTCCACATCAATGACCTTAATTGATGCGACGCCAATACGTATTTAAATCCAATCAGTCAAATTCGGTTATACGCGACGAGCGGCAACTGTTAACATCCAAAAATATGACGTCCAGTCGCAACACCAAAGTTAATGGGAACCCGCCAAACCTATTTTTACTTTTGATTTAATTTCGTGTTTCAAAAGAACTGGCGCTTTTGGTCCTTCGACAATCACTGCAGCAAGAATAAACGGTAAACAAAAACATGAAAAGGATATTTGATTTGATTTATGAAAGGTCATCAGGCACCACAACGTGAAATCGATAAAACTCTTCATGGGGAAAAAGTGGCCTTGCTGGGCGATAATAGGCCATACAAATTTACTAATATAAACGTATATACAGATACAAATGGTCTCTCATTTACCTCAATGCGTATCAAACCATTTTTCTTGCAATCCTTCTGTGGGTTGTCCTTACTTTCTTAGGCAAAAAAAGAAAACATACCATAAACACAATCCCAAGATTATATATATATATACATATATATATATATATATATATATACATTGAGCTAAAAATGTCCTTTAATATCTAATTCATATATGTTAACCGAAAGGGAATTTTTTTTAGTCGATAAGAAATCGCTCACGGGCGCGAACCATCGAACCCAACAAATTCAGGACGCACAGTGAAGCCTTAAACCAGCCCGTGAGCCGACAAATTTCTTATCGACAGAAAAAATTCCCCTTCGGTTAACACATATATGAAAATATATTTATATATATTTATATATATATTTATCTTTATATATATATATATATATATATATATATATAAAACACCAATAAATTCTGCAACCAATATTTCATCAAAGCTTAAAGTCATAATTTGTTTAAAGAAAGTAATTACAAAATAATCTTACCGTCTTTGTAGGTAGGCAACTAAGACATCAACACTTACCTGTTGGAAGAGAAAAAATAATCATTAAATGCTTGCAAATCACAGATCAAAAATATCAATTTTCAAAACATTGCGCATATCAGCTTATCTCCCAACCAGTGACTATCAATCTTAAAACCTTACTTTCGATTAACATTACCAGTGATAGCGTATGGAAGTGCAGTGCTTTCCACTCAGGGTTGGAGATTTTTATCTTTTATTTTTTTCTAAAAAAAAAAATCCTTGATTTTTATTTATTTATTTGGTTTTATTTTTTTTCAAAATAAAAAAAATCTGTGATTTATTTGATATTTTATTTAACTGATTTTTATTTATTTATTTGGTTTTTTTATTTATTAGATGTGTTTTCAACCCTTTTTTCCCTCAAAATTACGATTGATTTATCTTTTAGGTTTCCAATTCTGGCCTAAAGTATATACATGCATTTTTTTTTTATCAAAATAGATGCAGCACAGTTATGCTTATGTTTTTATTAACCTCCAAACCATATTTTTCAATTTGTTTGCTTTCAAATTTTAATAAATAAAAAAAATAACGTTTTTTTTAATGAAAAAAATCAATGATTTAATCACTTGATTAAATCAGTTTGATTTAACCGTAGCCAACCCTGTTTCTACTGGTTTTATAAAATCATGAAAAATTAGTTCAAGGAGAGAGAGAGAGAGAGGAGAGAGAGAGAGAGAGAGAGAGAGAGAGAGAGAGAGAGAGCCTTGAAGATCATACATTTTAAATGATAAGAGGCATAAAACTTTCATAAAACAATAATTATGATGTTCTGTGCATAACTAATTTTCTGTTGAAAATTCAGCGGATTATCCTCATTTCCTTACTATAGTAGATTCACTTCACTGGTGCATCAAATACCTAGTCCAGTCCCTTACGACGCTCCTAATTGGGTGTTGATAAGCCAATCACAGGGCTGGAAACTCAGTCTCTCGAGAGTTTCCCAATTCTCGGCGGCATGGAAAGAGTGCGACGGTGCCACACTCACGAGTAACACAGACGAGGGAGGAGAGTTTTGTTCGCTGGTGTACATTTACATATGACAGTGTATGTGAAATCACTCCGTTTGGAATAGGAAACCTAAGGCCCCGTCCACACGGTCGAGCTTAGGTCGACGAACTTTGTCCGATGTGACGTCAGAAGCGGAGAAACAGCGGGAAAAGTCAGAACTTTACTGCAGTTTCTCCGCTTCTGACGTCACATCGAACAAAGTTCGTCGAGCAAAGCTCGGCCGCGTGGACGGGGCCTAATGCGTGCACCATAACTTTTTTCCGCGTATAATAACTTCAATTGAGACTTTTTGTAATATTAATCTGTCCATCTACACACACACACACACACACACACACACACACACACACACACACATATATATATATATATATATGTGTGTGTGTGTGTGTGTGTGTGTGTATTTATATATATAATGTGTGTGTTATGATCTAGATGAGGCCGCTAACTTACCCCGAAGAGGTATCTTAGTAACGTTGGTAGACATCAGGCCGAGCGGAGCAATTTTCCTCTCTCTCCAAACTGGGCGTCCTCTCTCTCTCTCTCTCTCTCTCTCTCTCTCTCTCTCTCTCTCCTCTCTCTCTCTCATTAAATTCTTGACTTACAAAAATATAGAATTTATTCGGGAAACCTAACATGGCACTGGTGATTACAGAAACGGGTTATAAACCCAAACTCCCAATAAAAGGAGATATTGAAATCAAAACCAGAAAATGGGAAATCCAACAGAACCTTGGGAATCCAATAGAAATCCTTTCAAGTCTGATCCCTTTTCTCCCAATCCCCATTAACTACTATGAGATTCAGGGCCTCTGTAACACGGTTTTTTCGCAATAACTTTTTATCTATGCATTTCATCAATATAACGCTTATTCAGAATACATATTATATCAACACATAAATTTTGAGTGTATTCTGCACTACGTAGGTTGAATAAATTTGGTACTTATAATGTAAAAGTGACCTTTTTTTGAAGACGGGCCAACTTACTCAGAGAAAAGGTTTCGAACGCACTTGTTACGTAACTTATGACATCATTTCTTCCCTCTTTTTCGATGGATGATTGGCTATACGTAACGAAGGCTAAACCTCTGGCAACAAGCAAAGCAGTACACCTTTACGAACTCTGGAACCTCCCCACTGATAATTGTCATAATGAACAAACCAACAAAATATGTTAATAAATACAAAAACACTTCGATTATTAGTCTAACTCCCAAAATAAGTTTCCTAAGAAATTACAGTCTACTTTATAGGTCACAATCAGATTGACAAGATGTAGGGAATAGTTGGTAATTACCAAAAACATAGTAGACAAGCTTGATTTGATAACTGCTATATCCAATGTCAAGCAATTTTTATTTATTGGCTATCTACCTATTTACTGAAAAAAAATAGCCGGTACCGTATACTGGCTATAAACCTTCACCAATAATTATCGTCAGAATGGTGACTTCATGAGGCTCCACCCACTTTCGCCTTGTTATAATTCAGGATAACACTGAAGGCTACCATGGGCATTGTTGGATTAGAAAATTTAACTTCTGGCTATAAAAACTAATTTCTCGAGTAGTTGTAAGAAGTGCTAAATGATCCTCAAGGATCCCAGCAGTTGGTCTAAACGTTTAATTCATGTATATTACTGCTATACTGTTGCGGCACTACTGCTACAGTAGTATTACTACGCTAGCACTGATCTATGTATCGTTCCGCCATTCATAAAGTCTTTGGGTTTCAGAGCCGATGGCATTTCTGTCTGGTGGATGGGCGGGGCAACATTTAGTCAGAATGTGTTTGTTTACCTTGCTTACGTAATGAATGGTTTTCGACTCTTGGCTCGTAATCATTGGCCATGGCGTCGGCTAGTTCATTTTTACTCTATAAAAATCAAAACTATCGGGTTTAGGTTATTGATAATGCTGACAAAATTTGTGTGTGGTTGTAAAATATACATATGTCAACTTTCAGCTACATCCGATGCTTTGACAAGGAGCAAAGTCCAAAAAACCGTGTTACAGAGACCCTGAATCTCATAGTAAGTCATATTAAATCTAAGTCTACGACACGTTATTCTTAGTTTCAGATCACTTTCTCCAGCGGCCATTTTAAACACTCATTTAACCAGGAGCATCCTTTCCCCAAACAAACTACCATGGGCCTATACAAACATTTCCTGGGGACAAATAGTTCCTCGTTGAACGAGTGGGTTTCGCGCTCGGCTACCAATCCGGTGGTCAGAAGTTCGATTCTCGGCGCGGCCAACGTGGAATCAGAGAAATGTATTTCTGGTGATAGAAATTCATTTCTCGATATAATGTGGTTCGGATCCCACAATAAGCTGTAGTTCCCGTTGCTAGGTGACCAATTGGTTCCTAACCAAGTAAAATATATCTCATCCTTCGGGCCAGCCCTAGGAGAGCTGTTAATCAGCTCACTGGTCTGGTCAAACTAAGCTATACTTTTTAAACTGGGGACAAATGAAGCCATCACTATTAGACCCCCAGCTTAAAACACACACAATCATATGAAATAAAAATGTTGAATATCGTCAAAAATGGCCATCGCTAGATAACAACAGTAACACTTGTTAAAGTTTAACACTTACATTCCGCGGAGGGAATTCCAATGCCTACGTGTTCCCAACACGTAGACGTCCAGGCATTTATTACATGAGGGAATGAACGACATAACTGTAAAAAAACACTATAATAAAAAAAAAGAGGAGCTCAAATAACAAGGACGTTTGTTAAAGTTAACACAAACCAAATCCAGGACTAATTCAACCGAAAAAATCAAAATACTTATTCCGTACGGGTTTTACTCTGTAGCTCAGCGGTTCCCTAATAGGGGTAAATTACCCCACTGGGAGTAATTTCGCATTTGATGGGGGTAATGACAGTTTTCGTTTTGACAGGTGCTGTAATATATATATATATATATATATATATATATATATATATATATTATATATATATATTATATATATATTTATATATATATATATATATATATATATATATATATATACACATGTATCATTATTAAGAAAAAATTATTTATTTTCAACCTTATTTTATGTATGCATTTTTTTTCAACAAAAGTAATAGTACTTCTTGATATATTTGTTTCAATAACTGAATGTAAAGGAAGGTTCAACCAAATATAAGAGTTTGTTTTACATTAATCATGTACAAAATAATAGATATGGTGTGGGGGTAACGAACTTGCTGCTAGCCAGGATTTTCGAAAAAGTGGGGTTATGACCAAAAGCAATTGGGAACCGCTGCTGTAGCTAAACAGAAAGTTAAATTCTAGTCTTTTTTTGCCCGGATTTGACCCACCTCAAAAATTCTACTACGGCCTGTCACAAGCCTCACTCTTCAAAGAACAAAACGCCACCAAAGCTGTACTGTGAAAAGAGTTGATGTGTAAACTCAAAGGTACCGGGGTATGTGGGTATATGGCCCAGTGATTTCGGGACACCAAACCGTTCCAGTTGTCAGGGAATTTTGCAGAAAATTGGCGCAACGCTTTCCTTTTCTCTCATTATTTATTTTACTTCGCATAAATTGCGACAGACGAACTACATATGCCACCATATAATCCCATATAAAATACTACACAACTGCTCAGATATGATGCACGAAGTACCCGATATGCTAAAACTAGTAAAAAATGCGTCGAAGTGTCTTCGGTGCAATCGAGTTTTCTGTACAGCGTTTACTCAAGAGCACCGAAAATAGATCTATCTTCCGGTGGTCTCGGTATAATGCTGTATGAGCCAAGGCCCATGAAATTTCAACCTGCCCTATACCGTTGCCAGACGAACGATCGTGGCTAAATTTAACCTTAGATAGAATAAAAACTACTGAGACTAGAGGGCTGCAATTTGGTATGTTGATGACTAGAGGGTGGATGATCAATATAAAATTTTGCAGCCCTCTAGCCTCAGTAAATTTTAAGATCTGTGGGCGGACAGATAGTTTTCTTTTCAGAAAACTAAAAGTGAGTACAAAATCGTAACCTTGTAAAAATTGCCGAAACAATTAAAGAGTAATCATAAAATAAATTAAGTTCTGAGTCAAGTACTTTTCTCCTTGATGGAATGGAACAAATATAAAAAAACTCGAGGAGTGCCTCAGTGGCGTGGTTGGTTTGGTGTTTGCTTCTCACCTCGGTTGTCGTGGGTTCGATTCTCGGCCATTCCATTGAGGAGTGAGAGATGTGGATTTCTGGTGATAGAAATTCACTCTCGACGTGGTTCGGAAGTCACGTAAAGCCGTTGGTCCCGTTGCTGAAAAACCACTGGTTCCATGCAACGTAAAAACACCATACAAACAAACAAAACTCGAGGAGCAAGCAATTATAAAAAAAAAATGAGCAAAGACAATTCAAAATATTACATCTAGAAGGTTAAAGAAACAAAATATTCGCAACAGTATGCATAGACGATGGACTATCCGAAAGTTACTTGACTTTCATAGTAGTGAGGTTAGGACACTGAAAATCTCTTGTATAAAGATTTTTACAAGACGGTTTCAGGATCTCTAAATGATGTTGTATCGATAGCGTTGTAAGGTCAAGTAGCAGCATCTACTACGTTGAGGTATTAATGACTCGATTTAGTATGAAAATTATATTGCAATAAATAATATACAGCTGCAGCTCTACATTATTCATCACAACAGTATAGCAGCGACTATGGTCACAGACATCGGACTATAGTCAATTTCAAAGATACGCTAAAGCGATCAGGAGTCTGAGCTCCAAGTCGACAATATGGTAGAAATATAAACAGAAATTCTGACTGACTTCAAATAGATATGCAATGAAGTGCAATATTTTCAACAGGTTCGATTTCGCGCGTATTTGAAAAAAAAAAAATCCTCGATGTAAAGTAGTCTGGTTTCAATTCTACTTATGAAAGGGAATCATGAACCCTATACGTTTTATAATACACAGCGAGTTAATAAATAACTAGATACTGGAACATGCTTTTCTTTGGTTTAGGATAAGGCAGATGCAAAAAATGAATAAATAAATAAATAAATAAATAAATAAATAAATAAATAAATAAATAAATAAATAAATAAGCATCAATACGTTAACATCGAGCAATATTTCGAAGCTTAGAGATTCGATAACAAAGGACTTTTAGGAAGGATAGGAAACTATCCCTTAAGTAGCCCCTTATATAAGGGGATTAAAGGGGACCGTCGGCCGTATGCATCTCTGAGAGAGAGAGAGAGAGAGAGAGAGAGAGAGAGAGAGAGAGAGAGAGAGTCTTCAATCAAACTGGAAACTGAACTGAATCGTTTTAGCAACATTTGTAGTAAATTCGTCATCATTTATATTCTATTCTTTAGGTACCATTAAAATGTCATCAACATAACCGAGTCTTTTATGCATAGTCCTTGCATAATTATCATCATCACAATATAATCCTCATAGGAAATATAATTATAAATAAGATTATCGTAAATGTTTGTATTTTGATTTTATATAGAATTTTGGCATAATGCCAAGCACTGGGGCAACTAAGGCCATTCAGCACTGAAACGGAAATTGACAGTATAAGGTTTGAAAGGTGTAACAGGAGGAAAACCTCACAGTTGCACAATGAAACAATTGTTAGAGAGGGTGGACAGTAAGATGGAAGAAAGAGAATATGAATGGACGTATATAAATGTTTTGATATTACATCAAATAAAGCGTGCCACAAACGGTAATAACAGAATTTAAGGTCGATTCAGATCGAATTACAAACACCACTGCCGGTAAACATAGACAAGCAAAACATTCGCCGAAGTTTCTTCGGTGCAACCGAGTTTTCTGTACAGCGGCCCATGAAACTTTCAGCCACCACCCGGTATTGGCCTGACCTATATATTTGCCAGACGCACGAGTATGGGCAACTTAAACCTTGAATAAAATAAAAACTACTGAGGCTAGAGGGCTGCAACTTGGTATGTTTGATGATTGGAGGGGGATGATCAACATAACAATTTGCAGCCCCTATAACCTCAGCAGGATTTAAGATCTGAGAGCGGACAGAAAAAGTAGCCCCTATAACCTCAGCAGGATTTAAGATCTGAGGCCGGACAGACAAATAGCAATCTCTGTTTTCTTTTAGAGAATACTAAAAAGCAACGATAAAAAAATAAAATTAATAAATAAATCAGTAAATATCATTTCACCAAAGGTATATCAATCGCTGTAGTGACCAACGACGTATAGCCTATACAGACTTTATTCAGTTATGTGAAGGCCAGCGGAAAAGGAATCGAATACTTTTATATAGTTCACGAACATAGTTCACGAACAAGTTATCAAAAAACACGGAAGCAAATAAAACATTTCGAAACCAGAGAGAGAGAGAGAGAGAGAGAGAGAGAGAGAGAGAGAGAGAGAGAGAGAGAGAGAGAGAGAGCAGACCATTATCAAACATGGCAATCCTGGGGATGTGGGAAAAACATCTCTTGTCACCAGAAATTCCAACTTCGAAATTTTAAACGAAACTGAATACAAAACGCTTTTCTCCAGACGAAAGCTACGCAGCTCTGGACAAGTGTCAAATCTGCATCAAACTTAGAATAGAAGAGTAATTATTCGTTACGACAAAACTGAAAACGCCTGAGTTTAAAGGCTATATATATATTATATATATACATATGTGTGTGTGTGTGTGTGTGTGTAAGGTAAGGGATTAGCAACTTCATCTTAAAATACTTCCTGCTACCCTTAAATATCAAATTTCCTTAGGCCACCATCTGAAAGGCAAAAAGGTGGGATATTAAATTGTAGAGACTTTACGTACGTGTATATATATCCAGTATAAATATAGAATATACATACATTCATACATATATATATATATATATATATATATATATATATATAAATATATATGTGTGTGTGTATTTGTGTGTGTGTGTGTGTGTGTGTGTGTGAATCTACTGGTCACCTATTTACCAGATATATATGCAATTGTAATAGCCATAAATATATATACAGGGGAGGGGATATTTTAAGAGAAAAGAAGGCAAATGAGCGTTGCCACATCCATACTTCATCTGCCAAAACGAGGATGAACCGTAAGTGGAGAAAACTCCATAACATCAGCAGCTTTATTCCACCGGACGGAGAAGAGAAAGGACAGGAAAAAAAAAAAAAAATTTAATTCCATTTATAGCGGCTTTGCAGCGAGAAACCGTCCCCCCCCCCCTCCCCCCCTCACGCTGAATGCGGACAACGAGATACACCCACTTCACCTACTATTGTCCCCGCCCTCCAAAAATATTCAAGTCCATTTGGAAGGTCCCACACACAACATTCCACTCTCACTGCAATCTCCCCTTGTCTGACACCACCACCACCACCCATTACCGCGACCGCATCATCACTAGACCTTCAATCATAAATTTTTTTTTTTTAATTCTCGTCGTATGTTTATCTGCCTCACACTGCTACTAGTCACGGTAAGTCTGGCTGAATCCCATATCAAGTTTATATTAAATTTACACATCCATACATACATTTATACAATGTATACATAAGTACATATACACACATATGTATGTATATATATATATATATATATTCCTGCCTAACACTGCAGCCTTAGTGAATCTATAGCAGCGTTAATTACATGGAATGATTTATAAGCATGTTTAATAAAAGATTACAGGTTACATACAAGTGCAGCGCTCGGCAGTGAAGCTCTATCCCTGACCCACTCATCTTCATGAATTAATAATTCAGCATCGTATTCACATTATTCATTATGGTCATAAAAACTTGGTTTTGCAGAGTATAAAAATAGCTATGCATTAATCAATCGTTTATATTTAGGATGATTCATCAGCTAGCTGTATGCTGACATTGGATTCCGTAACAAAAACCCGGACAACTTTACATTAATAAATCATTTACGAATACTATGATTTATCGACTAGCTTAACACTAACCAGTTTAGCTGGTCATTGTCATCGCTCATTTTGTCTGCTTTTCTATCCATAAAAGGGCCATTTTTTTTATTTACATAGGTTCGTGTGCATAAGCTAACCTTTGTACACGGTTACATCTAGCCTCTGTTGTCAGTCAATTATGTCTTTTATATAAGTACTTGAATACTTAAATGGTCATTTTGCAACTTTGCAAAAGGTATATAAATTGTTTACGCCTTAGTGCTGCCTTTTTCCTAAAAAAAATCTATTTGAATACTAAGCAATCAGGGAAGGTTACTTTTTTCTAATTCTGATTAACATTTATACTATCTGTAAAAAAAATTGATTATGACTACATGAAATATAGTAGAAGACTACTGGCAGTGTTTGTCTTTAAGCTCATACAACTTCATAATGTTCCTAAAATGTAAATAAAAGACGCATTTCCACTCATCATTAGCCATTTATCAACTCGTCTTACTGACTGTAATTATAAAAGCATTTTTCCCCTGCTTACGAATGTGATCATCTATTTCCTGACAAAGTAATCTACAAAGGTTCTATTGCGCCTTCATTTTTTAGGGAAGTTTCCCTAATATCTTGCTCGGTGAAGCAACGTTACGTTTTTTATTAAAATAATAAAATACAAAATTTAGGCCAAAGGCCAAGCGCTAGGACCTATGAGATCATTCAGCGTTGGAACAGAAATTAAGAGTAAATAATTTGGAAAGGTGTAACGGGAGGAAGACCTCGCAGTTGCGCTACGAAATAATTGTTAGGAGAAGGTGGAAAGTACGATGGAAGACAGAGAATATGAACGGAGGTACAGTAAAAAGTTTGAAAGGGGATTGCAAATAACCTTTAGTAATGTCTATAGTGCACTTCATGGGGCGCAGTGACGGCAGTATTCCGCAAGGGTAGCGATTCTTATTCATTCATTTACATGTAAATTTACTTACCTCTTCTATTTAGTCATGTGTGGAGTATCTTGTATTTAGTTTGTATTAGGTGACTATTGCATTACTGATTCCTATCGCCAATATTCGGTACATTTTATCCAGTGCCTAGGATATCGAAATTTTGCTACCACTGCAATAACTTGAATAACATCTATACTCTGTTTTTTTCCATCTGTTCATCCACCTGTGGTGTTTGCGCATGGTAACACTGCGTCCCGGGCTTTGAATAATATCCTATTTCGAATATTAACGGTGTAATTCGCATTCAGTAAATTATTAAAACACTTTTCAGTTGCAAATGTACACCCAGATATCCTTTTATTTACCTAAAACGTACACATAGCGTAACTTTTTAAAGCCCGGGACGCATTGTTACCATGCGAAAACACCACAGGCGGATGGACAAATTGAAAAAAAAAAAAAGTATAATTAAGACCGAGACTGTCAATGCGTCGACAGTTCCATAAGGAAATCCCTTAAATCAATAACCCATCCGAATGTGCGATGGTTATTTCGATGGGAACAGGAGCCCCACTACTTGATATAAGAGCGTTCACCTAAATCAGGAAGCGTGAGACTGTATTAGCAGCGGAAACCCTGGAATTTCGGTTCGCTAAGCAGCCCCCAAAAGAAAACTTGTACAGGTTCTTAGGTTAAACTACAAGGCACAACAAAACTGCTTTAAAAGAAACATGGCTATTGTATACAGGTTATAACAGCTCGTAGTGCGGAAGATAATAGAATGGAAGACAGATATTACGCCAAAGCCCAAGCGCTGGGACCTATGAGGTCATTCATAGCCGAAAGGGATATTGTCATGTCAGTAAGAAGGTTTGAAAGATTTATCAGGAGGGTATCCTCGGAGTTGCACTGGGAAGTTAGGAACCAATATTTATAGAGGTTGGAAAGTCTGATCGACGAAAGAGAATATGAACGGAGGTACAGTAAAATAAATGAGGGGTTGCAAAGACCCGAAAGTAATGCATGAGAGATGCACTAACATCAACCGCCCCCTACGGAATCGTAGTGTAGAACGATTAATGATTAGAATGGGTTGTTGTTTAGTATGTTGCCTATGGGAACCTATTCATGACATTTTCGAAGCAAGAGTAGAGATCGAAGACGCCAATTTCTGCCCACTCTCGCTCCTTCAGCGATTAAGCCCCACCCTCCTTTTTTATTTTCCTTTTCCTCGTTTCAAAACGAGCCTGAAATAAATACGCCAGAGGGGAGAGGAAGCTTCATAGCTCCCTTCAAAGTAAAAGCAAAGAATGAACTAGAGTAACATTTAAAATACGACTCCTTGGGGGAGACAACTTGATTGCGAACGCTCAGTCTTCCGCAGAAAGAAAGAAAGAATGAAAAAAAAAGACTATTGCGTAACATCTGTTCCCCATTTCCCGATTACCTTTGCTTTGTACCTTAAAGAGGAAGACTTACTGCCCTTTTTATGCCTTCCTCTCTCTCTCCTCTAAGGCTTTTATGGTCAATTTCAGCTGCAGTATTAACGTTGTTCGCCTTATCGCAGCTCTCAAGCTGGGATATTTACATATTGTAAATTGCAATGTTTTAGCGGATTAATGTTGATGTAGCGTCTCCAATTTACACTCTTAACGCATCAGAGTTCACAAATGCGCTCTGAAAATATTAAAGTAATTCTCTTTGGATATTACACCGTGTGGCTTTAAGAATGTTCGGGTAATCCTCTTTGGTTGTTGCGTAAGGAAGCTGGAAATGAAATTCTTACTTCTCTTGCGCTCGCGTATATATTACTGGAAAACTGGACCTAAATCCGGAAAGATTCTCAATACTTGTTACTGGAGTAACAAGATACCTTTTTCCGTCACTGCCGCAGGTAGGGATAACCATTCCAAACTATTATACAACAGGGAAATATGAAAAAAAAGAAAGTCAAATTTCTCTTACTGTTATATAGTTTACAGAATAACGTTGCCAAAAGTCCGAAGTACCAGACATCAGGCTTTTTATGTACCTTCGTAAGAGCCCGAAATTTTTCACCAGAAGCCTAAATAACACCAAACATTTTCAAGCGCTCTCTCTAAATTCGAGGCAATTCCTGATGCTATTTCTGAATTCCCCGAAACAACCGTTTTTATATGCTTTTCCTTTCAGGTAGCGGTAGTTTCTCAAGGGGAAGAGTTTCCTTGGTAAATGAAGACTTTCCTTATGATACTTACGACATAAGAAGATTGCTGGCCTAGAGCATTTCGACTTGATCCGATTTACGGGACGTATCCCAGGATATTCCATCTACTTTTGGTTACTCCTTAGCAGATATTTCAAGCACCGTATTTTCTTCAAAAAGAATTTTTTTTCTTAATGACGACACAAAATTACATTGACAACATAAGTAATTATTATGTAATTTGTGTATAATCTCGGCATCTACGAAAATTGTTTGGTCATTATAGCCTAACAATGTTTCATTCCTTTCCATACTAGTGTGCCAGGATGATAAAAAAAAAAAAAAAAAAAAAAAAAAGACGGGAACGTCACAGTGTTAAGACGGTATGTCCCGACCCTATGGACGTTACGGACCGTACCCAAGCTCAGACCAAGGCACCTTCTCAAGCCGGTATGCCCTGACCCTATGGGTGTTACGAGCCGTGCTCAAGCTCAGACCAAAGTACCTTCTTAAGACGGTATGCCTCGGCCCTATGGACCAAGGTACCTTCGTTCAGCATACAGAGGCCAGCTGTGAGAGCGGCTGACCCCGGGCTGGACGACGGCAAGTCTACACGTGGAGTCTTTTCCATAAATCATCAAAAATAAAACGACCAGCTTGTTCTAATTTTCCTTTACGATGCTAAAGAATTGTAAGGAATTTGAAATCTGAAACTGTCACGTTTACGGCTGGCAACAGTTCCTGACATCAAATGAATACAGAAAACTGTTGTTACATTTTTATGTGAACTGAGCGTAGTATATAATTTAAAATGAATTAATATTAAATATATGTGACACGTGCTGTGAACCTTCAGATACAGAAGTTTATATACAAATAACAAGTAGGTCAGTCTCTCCTATAAAACAAGTTTATCAAACCGCTCTTTCACAACTGGTAAAATCTCGTGTGTAAAATAGGTTCTCTTATGTAATCTATTTTCTCTTATTCCAAATGGGATGTCTTTAATGTAATATATCCTCTGATTTGTCAACCGGGCTCTCAACCTTGTCTATTATAATGCAAAACGGGCCCTAGCAAGTGACTCTTATAGCAACAACAGACTGTTAAAAATTATTATATCATCTAGCAAAGAAATTTAGATTCGTGAGTGAGAGATGTGAGTCTCGAAGTTAAGGTATTTTTGGGCATTTCATAATTCACGGTTCATGATGCCTCTCTTATTCAAACTCGAAAATGGATGCCTACTTTATTTAAAGTTTGGTCAAGAAGATAAAAAAATGTGAGTTACTGTCACTGTTTTAGATGAAATTTTTTTTTATTATGGCATTGACGTTGTGCAGTGTTAATCAAATTCTGTAAATATAGCATGCATGAACAGTTGAAAATAATGAAACCAAGAACAAGAGATATATTACAAGAAGAGCTAATTGCGTGTCCATAGATAACATAATTTGGAAAGAAAAAAAAAATTAAATATATCTTCAATACTTTCGCAGAGTCGAATCGAAAGCCTTTACATTTCATAATAACAATAATAATAATAGCAAAAATAAGAACTATGATAATAACAACAACAACAATAATAATAATAATAATAATAATAAATAATAATTTCTGCATGTCTCCGGTGAATCATGGACCTATCTAGTAGTCGTCTATCATTAATCATAGCAGCGTTATTCCGTAACTCTGACTTCCACCGTTATCCCTTCTTTGCATGACAGAGCCAACCTGAGTCTGTTCTATTTCCCAATAGTTCCCAGAACATGTGTCCGTATATCAGTTCACCGTTCTACGTTGATATAACCCTGCCTAAACTTCAAAGTATAGATCCTTATTTTTAATAAGTATATGCTGACAGATATTAATTATTATTACAATATTACTGCATATAACATTACATTATTATTATTGCAATGTTACTTTATGTAACATTTCAACTATATTAATAATTAATGTTTCTTTATGCTTCTGCCATTTTCATTCGTTGCCTGTGCTAATTCCATTATTTTGAAACCTTAATGGTGAATAGTATATAGAATATATGCGGATACTCACTTTGCAAGGACTATACTATGTCTCCGGCTCAAAATGTAAAGCCGTGATTTCTAGATGCCGTGAAACATGATAACTTTGGGTAAAGAGCAGAAGACACTTCTTGCAAGAAATGCAATTAACACCTAATAACTGATAACAAAAGAACTATACTATTCGAATGGATGAGATGTTGGTGAGGATTACAGTTTTTAAGAACACTGAAAAGAAAAAGCTTTACTAAACTGTAAAGTAGACCTCCATTTCGAGTTTGAATAAGAGTGTGTTATCGTGAATTATGAAATGCACAAAAATATGCTTTATGCTCTGGCAGTAAACGCTTAAACAGTGGGCGTAAGAAACTGTCAGGGGGCAGTGCAAGCTTCAAACCCTTAACAGAAAATGAAGACTAACTGCAAACATTATTTGCTGCTAAATTTCCGCAAAAAAAAGTATTAACTCTAACGGGAATCGAACGAAAGATTAGGCTTATCAGATTCTTCATTATAACAGTCAAGAAATGTGATGATACGTTTTCAGTCATTAAAGAGCATACTTTGAAATCTACATACCGATTGTCAGCGAATATATATTCAGACGAAGTATAGTTTGGATATAACGGTAGTAGCAGGAACCAAGAAAATTAGTAGTTGTTAACATGATAAAACAACTGAAACATGGGTATATGGAAAGGGTCAGGCCTGATAATGCTGGAAACAGTTTCAGAGGATTAAATAAATAAATAAATAAATAATAAAATAAAAATAAATAAATAAATAAAAAATAAATATAAATAAATAAAAAACAATAAAGTAACCTACTGAAACGAGAACTAAACTCACTTAAAACCATATTATACTGAATAATAAACAAGGCAAGTCACCTGAATGATAGAAGTGCATGACTACCTATCAACTGAGGCATCAAAAGAGAGGGATTGTCTCAGCACTATAGGCAAAGGTTTGGGAGCAACAATTATGAGATTTATGTTCGTCATGACTTGAGAAAAAGTTTTAAGGCCGTGGGAAGAAAAACTTAAAAGCGCCAAGACAAAAGCATTGCGTTTGAAGATGAATGGAAGCACAAGAAACGTCTACAATGAATGATTTTATACATATATAAATTCATCACCATTATCTTGCCTCCATTTGATATCGTACAGTATTACTTCTACAAAAGCCTGTACAATCAAACAACTTATCGTGACATTCCATTACCGTCTATTCCGAATAAAACGAGACAGCATTGCAATCTTTGCTGACAGTGTTATGAAAAATGATAAGATCAAGAACCTTTCTAGGAAAAGTTAGCCTTTAGGCAAGAATAAACAATTCAGATTTGCAATCCTGATATGAAAGCAGAATGTCACCAAGTAATGTTAGATTTTGATGATCTGGGAACAAATTCTTGACCCCGTGCGAGAAAATATCATTGTGGCAAGTCTGGGGACAAACAATAATAGAAAGAACATGAAATTCTCAGTAAGTCCTTCATAAGTCATGAAGGTCTAAACTTTGGCGTATATCTGGATCTGTACCAAATTAGGATCCTGCCGCAATCATTTTTTCTTAAGAGCTTTTTTGAAAAGTCGGCGAGTGCTAAGGACGAGTTTTGTAGGTAATTCATCACACCACGGTTTTTCACATATCTCAAGTAATTTAAACAAATATTTTGGAAATTGATTTTCATGGTTCATGGTTTTCAAATGCAAGCAGTAAACGTGGATTACTTGAGTTTAGTTTTTGATCAGGAACCAGAATCAAATAGTGGGTTAATGAAATCTTTAGAAATATCAGAATATGTGCAAATGGATTCCTATGACGACCACGACCGGGTTCCTGAAACCTCTGCTGATGGAGTAGGAGGAAGCACATTACCATGCGCCATCTACCGGTACCAAAAAGCGATGTATACAAGCTTCGCCTCCGACAGCCTACCTCTGATAAAAGCCTCCGACAGCCTGCCTCTGATAAAAGCCTCCGACAGCCTACCTCTGATAAAAGCCTCCGACAGCCTACCTCTGATAAAAGCCTCCGACATTCTACCTCTGATAAAAGCCTCCGACACCCTACCTCTGATAAAAGCCTCCGACAGCCTACCTCTGATAAAAGCCTCCGACACCTACCTCTGATAAAGCCTCCGACGATCCTACTCTGTAAAAGCCTCCGACAGCCTACCTCTGTAAAAGCCTCCGACAGTTCTACCTCTGATAAAACTCCCTCCGACACCCTACTCTGATAAAAGCCTCCGACACCGCCCTCTGAGCCTCCGAACACCCTACCTCTGATAAAAGCCTCCGACAGGCCTACCTCTGATAAAGCCATCCACAGCCTGCTCTGATAAAAGCCTCGACAGCCTACCTCTGATAAAAAGCCTCCGACAGCCTCCTTCTTGATAAAAAGCCCGACAGCCTACCTCTGATAAAAGCCTCCGACAGCCTGCCTTCTGATAAAAAGCCCTCCGACAGGCCTACCTCTGATAAAAGCCTCCGACAGCCTACCTCTGATAAAAGCCTCCGACGATCCCTACCTCTGATACCAGCCTCCGACGCCTACCTCTGAGAAAAAGCCTCCGACACCCTACCTCTGATAAAAGCCTCCGACAGCCTACCTCTGATAAAAGCCTCCGACAGCCTACCTCTGATAAAAGCCTCCGACAGCCTACCTCTGATAAAGCCCTCCTGACAGCCCTGCCTCTTGATAAAAGCCTCGACAGCCTAACCTTGATAAAAGCCTCCGACGAGTCCTACCTCTGAGTAAAAACACCTCCGACAGCCTATCCGTAAAAACTGATAAAAGCCTACGACAGCCTACCTCTGATAAAAGCCTCCGACAGCCTACCTCTGATAAAAGAAATAGCATCACAAAGAAAAGTGTGCCATCAGTCGATGAGGTTAATTACGCACTTCCCATTTTGGCCGCCCCTTCCACCACCGTCACCCTCAACTTCCTAATGAGCTGATGTACGACCTTTGTGCCAGCAAGGTCGCAACGAAGCTTTTACCATCCTCTGTGTCAACATTCCCCTGCCTTCACTCGTCAGTCATCGCAAAGTGTTTATTGTCTTTCCATTTCGCCCCAAGGATGACCATAATTCATTAAAACCAAAAGGTGTTTTTAAGGTACCCTTCAAAAGTTTGTCTAATGCTCAGATAGGCGCTTGCACAAAACTTTGGCTACAGTACTTCTGATTGAAAGTCAAAGCAACCATTCAGTCACTTCATCTATGTTGGAAAATCGTTGAAAAATATTTATACAGGACTTTGGCTGCAGTACTTCTGATTTAAAGTCAAAGCAATCAATCAGTCACTTAATTGTGTTCGAAAATTACTTAAAAATATTTATAAGTGAACGAATACCGAGATGAATCCTCGGAGAAAATAAAGACATACTACTAGAGAAGCTGATCTGCTTTTCACTTACACTTTTATTATTTTATCTCGTAATTACATAGTAGCACGCCACTTTTAAATTGTTGTACGTACTACGTCATTATAAATTATCGTTTATAAATTTCATGTTCCTGACAAAAGAATATTAGTCGTTTTCTAAATTTATACAAAAAAATAATCATATTATACAAAAATGAGAGGGAATCGCCACTTCAGTAACAAAAGTAAGCGCTATGTCCCTATCAGAAGAGTATAAAGGAAAAGAGGCACAGATTTTCCTGCTCTTAGCTCTCCGATTACCAAGGATATCACTGAGGAGAAACATTACATGACAAACTTACAGGAAAACTCACAGGGTACTTTGATGTGTTTTATTGACCAGACCGGCAAGAACCTAGAACCAGAATGGTCAATAAAGATAAAAAAAAATGCGTCGAAGTTTCTTCGAATCAATCGCGTTTTCTGTACTGCGTGTAATGCTGAATGAAACTCTCAGCCACGGCCCATGAAACTTTCAGTCATGACCCGGTGGTGGCCTGTGCTGTCGGCACCTCCAACGGTGCCAGACGCACTATCATAGCTAAGTTTAATATTATATAAAATAAAAACTATTAATGCTAGAGAGCTGCAATTTGGTATGTTTGATGACTGGAGGGTGGATGATCAACATACCAATTTGCAGCCCTCTAGCCTCAGTAGCTCGTAAGATCTGAGGGCGGACGGACAGACAAATAGCCATCTCAATCATTTTCTTTTACAGAAAATTATAAAAGTTAGGGCTAAAACGAGTAGAAAACGACAAAATCACCTCTGGAAACAAAAGGCGCTAAAAATAATTCCTTCAACACCTAAGAAGATGAACGGCTGATAACCATTCAAGTTAGGATGAGTCACGGACCTCACAAATGCGAGCCTGGGGATCTACCTTCGAGCAAGAAAGACTGACAACATATATATATATATATATATATATATATATATATATATATATATATATTATAATATATATATATATATATATATATATATATATATATATATAATCCTTGAACGTAAATTAAGCACTTCCTACTTCGCAGTTCGAAACAAACGACCCAAAGGAAAAATAAATTACTATAGCTACTTCAGAGACAGAGAAAATAAAGAATAGTTTTTCATGGCGAGTGGTATGAAATGCAGCAATGATACATGGGAAAAGTCATTTAAGGAAAATAAGCTTCATTAATACTACCTCTTGAATCGATTAAAGAGTGGGAAAGTTCCCCTCTGTGGTGGTCGCAGTGCGGAAGGCTATCCAGTGTTCGTTCGTTCGTCTCAGAGAGAGAGAGAGAGAGAGAGAGAGAGAGAGAGAGAGAGAGAGAGAGAGAATTGCTGAGCAATTCTTCCGGAAGCAATCAGCCTTACGTAACGGAGCCTCTTCACAATAAATAAAACCCAAAATACAAGAAAGAAAGAAAGAAGAGCGAACAGATAAAGAAGATTTCCCGTTACTTTATGATTACCTTTTAATATGACTGCTTGCACGGACCTTCCCTCTACGTGCGTAATGCTTTTAATGCCTTTTTGTTTTGTTATGGGCGCATTTTCTGTCTAGGTTCAATTTGCGAGCGGTTCGAAATGTTTGGGTCATGAAGATTATGAATTAAAAAAAAAATTAGGATAAAAAGAATTGTAAAATGAAAAAGAATAGAATTGGAAAAGAAAGAGCTAAAAGAAAAAAAAATAACATCTTCGAGGACCCAGATGATATAATTTCACATCTCCGGATTCACCTGCTTCACAATCCCGTAGTAGAACTCTTGGGACAATACAACATTTAAATCATCTTCAATAAAAAAAATGACACGAGTTCCACTTAAAACTAGCAAGTAGATTAAAAAGAACTTTTGAAGAATACGGACATCAACTCACAAAGGAATTGCATTGCTTAATTGCCCTAGGTTCTTGTCTTCATCCCACTCATGATCATTCTATGAGCTTGTTGGCGAACGTAACTAGAACCCGGGGCGGACAAACAGGTTTACAGGAGGAGGTTGGATGTCTTCCCTAACCTCCTATTCCCCTACCTATTCCGCCCCGCAAACCGGTTTTCAGGGGATGGGTGGCTGCATTACGTCTCCCCTACTGTTCACCCAGGACCAAATTCCTCAAATGTATACTAGTATTGCACCAGTCCCGGTTTTTTTTTTTTTTTTTTTTTTGCCATATCCCTAGGTTAGGTTAGGTTAGGTTAGGTTGGGTTGGGGTAGGTTTTTCGTTTGTATGGTGTTTTTACGTTACATGGAACCAGTAATTATTCAGCAACGGGACCAACGGCTTTACGTGATTCCGAACCACGTCGAGACTGAACTTCTATCACCAGAAATACACATCTATCACACCTCAATGGAATGCCCGAGAATCGTACTCGCGGCTAACGAGGTGGTAGGCCAACACCATACCGACCACGCCACTGAGGCGCTGGGTTGGGATAGATTAGATTAGTTCAAAATAGTCTACGAGTAAGTTGAGTGTGAGAAACAATGAGATTATTTTCAAGAAGATTCTACGGTTAGTTTTTGAGATATGGCGTCCCGCTTTTTCGGGGAAGGTTCGGTACTCGGTTGCAGTTCGGGAATACACAAACTAGATCAGATCCTCTCGAATTTTATTATTACAGATGGACTATTACCCTCAAAGTAGCTTTTTGTTCATTAAACTTTTCCTTATGTCGTCTCTAAGTCCTTTTCCTCTCCATCAGAGGATGGCTTCTTTTCTTCTTTATCGTGTTTCCAGTCTTCCCACGTTTACTCTGCGGAAAACGATCATTATCGGTCTGCACGGTTCACCGATGCATTTCCCCCCAATAGGCCATGCTTTGGAACACTCTTGTTCCTTCTGTTTTCCCTAATTCGTATATGTTTTTCCTACCGCCATATAAGCCTTTCTCTTCCTCCGAGGCTAATCCCAACCCTAATCCACCTTCTTACTTTAATCAGCGTAATGTCTGTCCATCCGTCTGTCTGTCATTCAATCACGACCAAACGGCTGGTCCGATGGACATGAAACTTAGCTGGGTTTAAGTGGGGACCCCTAAGATGGTTTATAATGGGGTTTCATCCTATCCCCCACCACCCCCTCCGAAGGAGGTAGGGGTGAGAAGGGATTCCCTGAAAAGGAGCTGGTTCTGCCCGTGAAACGAGGCTGGTTACGACCGTAGACTTAATTTATTTGAATTTTCATACATAGTTTCTGTATACATATGTTTCCTAGTATCACTAATGGTACGTCCCTTTTATTTATGCTATTGCATCGCTCCTAATTTTTTATTTTCCCATAATGTACCTGACATGACTTCTATGCGTTTGAAAGAGCTTAACTTATCCCATTTGTACTTCTACAGAGCATAATCACCTAAAAATTCAGTCTTTTGAACCCGTTTTTGCGTTTGGTTTTCTGGCAGAGAATACTAGCCGTTCAGTGGGTTTTCCTCCCAAACGCATTCAATAACCTGATTTCACTCTGATACTGGAGCCTTAACCCAATAATCCATACCCACAACCCCTGACCTTTCCCTACTTTCTTCTTTGCTTCACTTACCTCGTGAATTTCCTGTTCCTTCTTTGCTGTTGTCAACAATATCCATTCAAAAAGCTTATAATAGTCCAACTCTTCCATTTTTCCACTATCCGGACTAACAGTCATACATCGAGACTCAGTTTGCCCTTGGGCTACCATTGACGTTCAATCATCTTTTCATATGAAACCGTAACCGTACATCTTCTGTCAAAACAGCGTCTTGCCAACACCAGTTAACAAGGAATAGAATAGAATATACAATTTAGGCCCTGGGACCTATGACGTTGTTCGACGCTGACACGGAAATTGACATTAAAAAGGTCTGAAAGGTGTAACAGGAGGAAAACTTAGCAGTTGAACTATGAATCAATTGTTAGGAGAGGGACGGAAGAAGGCGAATATGAATGAAGATACAGTAAAAGGAATGAAAGGGGTTGCAGCTAGGTGGGCGAAGGGACGCAGCGAAGAACCTTAGGTAATGCCTACAGTGCATCGTACGTGGTGTACTGATGCCATTACCCCCTTACGGATCGGTTTACTAGGATTCATTTGGAAATGTCAGTTAATTTCCCTTACATCCACGACCACGACCGCTTCCCTTAACGATAAAATATTAACCAAGTTGCTCTCATCATGTCAGCACAGTGGATGCTGAACAGAAGCAGCGAAAAGACATCCTCGATTTACACCTTGTACACTAAACTCGTAATCTTCCTTCTACAACTTTATGACTCGTATTCTGGAACCTTTTCAGTCAATCTTGGCGAACCAATATCAACATATCATTGCAATTCGACCAGTTTTGAGGTAAATCATCCCTTAGGACACACATGCCAGATGTCATAACTTTCTTTAATTTTCTAACCTCTCACCCAGGCGCAAACTTTTATTTATTCCATTCCTAAATAAATAGTGCTCTTCCAGTTTTAAACTTTAGCACTTACGTCTGTTGTCATTTTTCATATAACTGACACCTTATCTTACACATCTGCATGCATACTAACATTTCCGTAACATTTCCTCCAGCCATTTCCCCATACCCCTTTCGATCTTTCAGCATTACAATGATTAGTTTCTTTACACCCTTTATATCATCTGCCCATGAAAATCAAAATCGCCTTCTTCCGTCTGTTATCCGACTGCTCGTCAGTCTTCCTAGACTCTGCGCTGACCTTTCTCGAGATCAGATCTTTTGTGTTGAAATTCTTGCTCTCAATCTTGTTGAAAAATTTCACCGGCTTTCACTTCTTTCTCTCATACGCTTGGTTATTTTTCCATTTTGTATTTCTCTATGTTTTTCTTCATTCCTTCTGGCAACTTTATTCCAAGGATGTCTTTTATTTATTATTATTATTATTATTATTATTATTATTATTATTATTATTATTATTATTATTATTATTCAGAAGATGAGCCCCAGTCATATGGAACACGCCCTCAAGTCAACGGTAAGCTTGTTCCATACGAAAAGGGTTCATTTTCTGGAGACAAATAATAAATCTACCGGGAATAATTAATTTTTGCAGGAAGACTTCATAAATACTCTACTATTAGGTGAAGGCCAGGTCCTTCAACGCAAAAATCTTCAACTGACAAAGTTAACAAATATAATAAAAAACGATCTTCAAGAAACTTACAACCTATGGGTACCACACCAAGGGGGACATAATTTTGAGAATGACCATTTCATGACAGCTCTGATTAAATTCAAGTTCCGCATACAGATTCATGGGATGGAATGGAATATAGAATTTCGGCCCAAGGCCAAACGCTTGGAACTACGGAACTATGAGGTCAATCAGCGCTGAAACGGAAATTGGGAGTAGAAAGGTTTGAAAGGTGTTAACAGGAGGACAACCTCTGTTAGGAGAGGTTGGAAAGCAGGATGGAAGAAAGAGAATATGAACAGAGGTATAGTAAAATGAACGTAAGAGGTTGCAGTTAGGGACAGAAGGAGCGCTGTAATGAACCTTAATTAAATACTATAGTTGAGTTGAGTTGAATATAGAATTTAGGCCAAAGGCCAAGCACTGGGACCTATAACGTCATTCAGCGTTGAAATGGAAATTGACAGTAAAACTTTTGAAAGGTGTAACAGGAGGAAAACCTCAAAGCAGTTGCACTATGAATCAAGTGTTAGGAGAGGGTGGAAAGTCAGGCGAAGAAAAAGAATATGAAAGGAGGTACAGTAAATGGAACGAAAGTGGTTGCAGCTTGGGACAGAATGAGCGCTGAAGTGAACCTTAATTAACTGCCTACAGTGCACCGCGTGAGGTGCACTGACAGGTTCTCCCAGAGCGGAACCGCAGCGCCGGAAGTCCTACACATCTGGTGGATTGCTCCCAATATATATGTATATATATATATATATATATATATATATATATATATATATATATATATATATATATGTGTGTGTGTGTGTGTGTGTGTGTGTGTGTGTGTGTGTGTGTGTGTGTATACATCCAATGTAGCACGAAGGAACACGTGCTTGAGAATATCACAAAATCCACATAATTAGTCGAGTGAAACCCGGGACTTGGATACAACAAGTACTTTCGTAGATTATTCTACATTTTCCAGAGAATATGAATTTGTACAATAAACTACGAAAGTACTTGCTCCCGAAGTCTAAAGAATACACGTATTCTCTAAGCCTTGATTGCTCCCGTGATGAGGAGGCATTTTCCCAAAACATCCCTATCTCGGTTTCACAAAAGGCCTCAATTATTCTTCAGTCTTTTCCAGCTGCACCTCTAAAGAGACGTTACGATCTTAAGGCTAAGGCCCCACCGGATCCGTCGCGGCGCGTTGCGTGCGTAAGGCTAAGGCCCCACCGAATCCGGCGCGGCGCGTCGCGTGCGTGCAACACGGCTATCCGTCTACAAGCGTCTCCGTCTTCTGCGAGTGTGGCCCAACCAGACAAACGAGTGACGGTTATAAGACGGACAATTCAAACTTCAGCAGTAGTTGCCGTTATGAAGGGGGAGCGCGAGGTTTTCCTCTGACTCGGTGCTGTCAACCAAATTAGAGGCGTTGAACAGTAGGAAAATCTGGACTTATGACATAACTTTAGATGAGGAAAGAATGGAGAATGAGCAAAACTTTCATAAGTTACGATAGCGTCCAGACAAGTTTTTTTTTTAATATTGTCGGATGCCGCCGAAAACCTTTGACTTAATTCACTAGGGCATTATATCTCGAATATCAAAATTTGACACAAATTACAGAAGATAAGTATTAACGTAAGAAACTTGTAGTGTAGTAACTCTGAGGGAAGGATTACTGATTTCGAAATTAAAGTTGAACTTTATTTCATTTAATACAAAAACTAAGATACGTAGAATTGTGTGTGAACTGAACACTTTGATACAGGAACTTCTGAAACAAAGATATTTACATAAATGTATCCATTAGAATATAATAAAAAAAATACTTTAATCCTTTATCATAACCACAAATCATCACATTTGATTATAACTCAAAGTTGGGCAGGTGGTTCAAATGCAGGTTGTTGTAGGTCTACCACAATTTCTTCCTTCATGCGGAAGACGCACGTCCACGTGCGGCTACAAACAAAATGTTTTGTTCCTTGTGCGCCTAGTCCGGTAACGCACCTGACGCCACGCACGCTCATGCGCCGTGTGGGGCCACTCGTGTTTGAACTATAACAGTTGATCGAAACGCACAAAACGCGTAGCCGTGTTAGGCTAAGGCTAAGGCCCCACCGAATCCGGCGCGGCGCGTCGCGTGCGTCCAACACGGCTATGCGTTTTGTGCGTTTCGATCAACTGTCATAGTTCAAACACGAGTGGCACCACACGGCGCATGAGCGTGCGTGGCGTCAGGTGCGTTACCGGACTAGACGCACAAGGAACAAAACATTTTGTTTTAAATATGTAACTGACCTGGCAGTTATATACATAGCTATATTCTCTGAACGTCGTGACGTCACGACAGACTGTTTTCGAAACTCGCGGCAATCGCCGACCATCGGTCAGGTGATCGTTACCTGTACGCCCTCTAGATAGTTACCTGGAAACCCCATATTTTTTCTGTCGCCCAAGCCGGCAACTCGTTGTTGTGGCTCCTCGATAGGTTTTCGTACTCGCTAGAGTATTTCATCGTTGGGTGAAGTATTTTATTGGCTTTCGCTGTTGTTGACTTGGATTGATTTTGGATTTGTTTTTTGGATTACTCAATTAACAATGTCGGACTCGGGAGTTGTATATAGAGTCTGCTGTAAAGGGTGGTGTAGGGTTAGAATTCCCAAAGCTTCTCTTGATCACACTTTGTGTGAATTGTAGGGGTAGAATTTGCACTTTTGAGAATAGTATGTGATGAGTGCTTGATTTTGTGGATGATAAGGAATGGAAGGAGTTGGACAAGTATGTCCGTAAGCTCGAGAGAGATAGAATTAGAAGAACTAAGAGTTCCCTTTCCCGTTCATCAACGAATCAGGAAGTGGTAGATAATCCCATAGTTCCTTCCCCTGCTCCTTCTGAGCGTAATTTAGTAGAAGTATCAGCTCCCGAACCTGTCTCCGAGTCGGGGGCGAAGGACTCAACCTTTGCAGGTATTCAAGCGGTGCTTGAAAAAATGGGACAACAGATTGCCTCTCTTACTGAGCAGGGCAATCGCACTTGGACTGTCGTAAGTGCTTTAAGTGCAGGTGCTAAAGTCAGTGTGAGTGATAAGTTTAGTGTTAGTGACAGTGTAGTGGAGGGTGCGTCCGATCGGTCCTGTCGCGCTCCTAGACCCAGACCTCTTACAAGCTCCCGGACCCATGGGAGACGTAAAGTCGAAAGTCTAAGGCAGGCGAGAGGCTCTAGTATCCGGTCGGGCGTGCCCTCAAACAAACCTGCTGACGCTTCCAAGGTTGCTTCAGACAGCCGTAGGAAAGGCGCGTCGAGTGTGTTTGGTTCGTCATCCGATGACGTCTCCCCGCGTCGAGGATGGCGACACTCTACTTCCTCTCATCCTCTCAAGAGGAAATTACCTCGTGTTTGTGAGGTCTCATCAGATGAGCAACTGCCGGGCTGCAGTCACTGGAGTTCTCCGGAGAAGTTTTCGTCATCGGAAGCCTCGCCAGCTAAACAGAGCAAGACAGCGCTTTCGATGCACGCTCCTCTTCCTCCTGCTACTTGGGAGGATTTACCTAGGAAGCTTCCTACCAAGCGTCCTCAGGAAGCCTTAGAAGGATCAACTCCTCTGGCTGCGGTTCGTGTGGGCGAACCTGACGAGTTACCCTCTCCCTCGAGAGACAATGAAGCCAAGAATATGCTGCAAGATATGCAACAGCAGCTGTCTGTACTTATGGAAAAGCTGCAAGAACCCAAGCGTCAGTCTGACGCCCCGGGAGTGATGAAGACTGCGCGAAGCGTCAACGCCAAGAAGAACACAGACAACCAGGACACTTCCGATTTACTCGGACATGACGCTTCCGAGCGTGACGCCAGCGCGCGTAAGAGCAAAGAGCGTGACGCCAGCGCTAGTAAGAGCAAAGAGCGTGACGCCAGCGCGCGTGAGAGAGAAGGACGTGACGCCGACGCTCGTAAGCATGACGCCTCGGCGGTTTCTGGTGCCAAGGAACGCATCGAGACCAATGACGCTCCGGCTTTGGCTTTAAATACATCATCCGATGCGGAACGAGACAGAGAGAGACCTTCGGAGATGTTGGAGGTAGTTTCGGAAGAGGAGACGAAAGAACAAGTTCCTCCTTCCGACTATAAGACTCTTATGCTTCTGTTTCAAGAGCTTTTTGAAACGGATTTCAAGCCCGCAGCACCTCGTTCTCCCCTGTCTCAGTTCCTTTGTGGAAGAACCCAGAATAAGACTGCCTTTACTAAGATGGTTCTTTCCATTTCGGCCAAGAAAGCGCTTGCGAAGATGAACGACTGGATGAAAGAGAAAAAGGAGCGAGGCAAAACTGCTTTCGTTTTTCCTCCTGCAAGATTGGCTTCGAAATCCAGCGTTTGGTACGAGACTGGGGAAGTTCTGGGCCTGGGAGTACCTGCCTCCTCTCAGGCAGACTTCTCCAGTATCGTCGATGCCAATCGTAGACACGCCTTATCAGCAGCGAAGGTGATGTGGTCGATGCAAGAGTTCGATCATTTACTGAAGGGCGTGTTTAGAGTGTTTGAGGTCCTGAAATTTCTAGCTTGGTCTCTGAGTGCTCTTGCCAAGAAAGTGGAAGAGAAGGATTCAACGGACATTTCTAACCTTCTGAGTGTGATGTCTTGTATGGACAAGGCTTTACGTGACGGAACTAATGAAGTGGCAGCGATTTTCACGGCAGGAATCGTGAAGAAAAGGTCCCTTCTCTGCTCCTTTACAGCTAAAGGGGTCACACAGGTACAAAGAGCAGAACTTTTGTTTGCCCCCTTTGCGAAATTTCTTTTTCCACAGGAGATTATTAGAGATATTGCCACTTCATTGACTCAGAAGACCACACAGGACCTAATATCGAAGGCAGCCAGTGGGGTTTTGCCTTCTTCGTTTGCGACCAAGAGAGCGAGAGAGGAGAAACAACCACAACAGTTTTTTCGAGGAAAACAGCCCCGAGGGACGTCGGGAACTTCTAGAAAGCCCTCCAGAAAAGGTGGCAAGCTTCCTTCCAAAAGGAGGCCATGATCAGACAGTCCTTCAGACACAAATAGGAGCCAGGCTTTCTTTGTTTTGGGAAGCCTGGAGAGAGAGAGAGAGAGAGGGGCGGACAACTGGACCCTTCAGATACTAAGGGAGGGCTACAAGATCCCTTTTTACGCCAAACCTCCCATAGTTTTAGATCCCCTCGACTTAACAGCGAATTACAAGGACAGCAGCAAGAGATTCGCGTTAAAAGAACAAGTAGAGCTTATGCTCTTAAAAAAGGCGATAGAACCTGTTTCACCCCAAGAGAATCCGGGGTTCTACAATCGACTGTTTTTGGTTCCCAAGAGCTCGGGAGGATGGAGACCCGTTCTGGACGTCAGTGCTCTAAACGCCTTCGTCGTGAAGACGAAATTCACGATGGAGACAACGCAATCAGTGCTATCGGCGTTGAGACCGGGAGATTGGATGGTCTCATTAGACCTACAGGACGCTTATTTTCATGTCCCCATCCACCCAAGCTCTCGGAAGTACCTCAGGTCTTATTCGAAGGAAGAGTATTCCAGTTCAGGGCTCTTTGCTTCGGGCTCAGCACAGCGCCACAAATATTCACATCTATTATGGCGAATGTAGCCAAATGGCTACACGAAGGGGGATCCGCATTTCTCTTTATCTGGACGATTGGCTTCTCAGGGCAACTCCAAGAAACAGTGTCTGGAGGATATGAAAATAACCCTGAACCTAGTAAGGGAACTAGGGCTAGTGGTGAACCTGGAAAAGTCTCACCTGGAGCCCTCTCGCTCGATCATTTATTTAGGAGTTCTGATGAACTCTCAGGATTTTCGGGCTTCTCCCTCCCAGGAGAGACAAGACCGATGCCTGAATCGGGTGCAGGAATTCCTGGGGAGACAACAATGTTCGGCGAGGGAATGGATGAGTCTTTTGGGGACCATTTCCTCGATCGAACAGTTCGTCTCACTGGGAAGACTGCATCTCAGACCTCTGCAATTTTACCTCAACAGAAATTGGAAAGGAAGGAACAAAGGCTTTCAGACACCTTCCCAATTTCAGCAGAGGTCAAGAAAGACTTGATTTGGTGGCTGGATCCAGCGAAGCTGGGAGAAGGAGTTTCACTTCAACAATTGAATCCACAGCTAATACTGTTCTCAGACGCATCAGACCTAGGCTGGGGAGCGACTCTGGGGAACAGGGAAATTTCGGGAAGATGGAGCGAAACCGAAAGAAATTGGCATATCAACAAGAAAGAGCTGATGGCGGCTTTTCTAGCTCTTCAGGCATTCGAGGAATGTGTGGCAGGCAAAGTAGTGGAAATAAGCATGGACAACGTCACTGCTCTAGCGTATGTCAGGAAACAAGGAGGCACCCACTCGTTTTCTCTGAACGAGACAGCCAAGAATCTGTTGCTATGGGCAAAGGACAGAAATATCGTCCTCCAAACGAGATTTGTACAAGGAGAATTAAATGTCAGAGCGGACCTCTTGAGCCGGAGAAATCAGGTCCTGCCAACAGAATGGACTCTCAAGTTAGAGGTATGCGAATTACTATGGAGGTTATGGGGGCAACCTTCCATAGACTTGTTTGCAACCAACAAGACAAGGAGGATGCAGACGTTCTGCTCACCGGTGCCGGGATCCACAAGCGGTAGCAGTAGACGCGTTCCTCATGAACTGGGAAGGACTGGATCTGTACGCCTTCCCTCCCTTCAAAGTGATACACAAAGTATTAAAGAAGTTCGCGCAGTCCGAAGGAAGCAGAATGACCCTGATAGCCCCGTACTGGCCGACACGAGACTGGTTCGCAGAGATGTTGCAGTGGCTAGTGGAAGTTCCAAGAACCCTTCCGTTGCTTCCAGATCTGCTCAGACAGCCCCACTTCAAACGGTATCACAGGAATACCCGCGCTCTTCAGCTAACTGCCGTTTCCGACTGTCGAAAAGCTCCTTAGAGCTAGAGGCTTTTCGCGAGAGGCAGCTAAAGCTATCGCCAGATCAAGAAGGGCTTCGACCATCAACGTCTACCAGTCGAAGTGGGAGATATTTAGAAACTGGTGTAAGGAGAAGAAGGTGTCCTCGTCCAACACATCTGTGAGCCAGATCGCAGACTTCCTTCTTCACTTAAAACTTAAAGTAGGTCTAGCCACTACTACAATTAAGGGATACAGGAGCATGCTGGCGTCAGTCTTTAGACATAGAGGACTGGACTTGTCTAGCAATCAAGATCTTCACGACTTAATTAGATCTTTTGATACTACGAAACAAAAGACTGAACAACTACCAGGATGGAATCTGGACGTAGTACTAAGGTTTTTAATGTCTGACAAGTTTGAGCCGATCCAGGAGAGCTCGTTCCAGTAATTTAACCAGGAAGACACTTTTTCTAGTCGCTCTCGCTACTGCAAGGAGAGTAAGCGAGATTCAAGCTATGGACAAAAGAGTAGGAATTAGTAGATCTAAAGCGGTTTGTTCAACCACTTTAGGTTTCTTAGCCAAGAATGAAAAAAAACTCCTTCCAATCCTTGGCCTAGGTCTTTTACGATTCCCAGCCTTGGAGATTTTGCAGGTCAGGAACGTGAAAGGGACTCTTTGTCCGGTAAGAGCATTACAGTGTTATCTGCACAGGTGCAAGGACGTTAGAGGGACTTTTGACAACTTATGGTGTTCCGTTAAAAGATCCCAAAAGGCCTATGTCAAAGAACGCTTTAGCCTTCTTTATTAGAAGTGTGATTCAAGAAGCTCACACGGAGTGCAATGAAACCCTTTACAAGGCTTTAAAGGTAAAGGCCCATGAAGTGCGAGCAGTCTCGACGTCAATGGCGTTTAGAAAGAATCAGTCCCTAAAGCCATTTTAGACGCGACATACTGAGGAGCAGCTCCGTTATTTTCTTCTTTTTACCTGAAACAAATAGAAACGGTATATGAAGACTGCAGAACCCTTGGACCGTTCGTAGCCACTGGCTCGGTGTTGGGTGAAGGAGTTGATACCTCTAATCCTACATGTTAGACCCTTGATGTTATTTTTATGGTTGTCTGTTGAAGGTTAGGGGAAACCTTCAACAGTCTAGTGTTTATGTGTGTCTTTTCAATCTCTTGTATGCAAGGATTGGATGGTTAGGTGGTCTTTGCCTGTTTTAGCCCATGTCAAGGGCATAGGTGGTTTTGTCGCATAGAGGTCACGTCCCGTCGACAAACCCCTTTGAGCTCATCAGCTGCACAGGTCACATCCCTTAGCTGGAGCTCCTAAGGAGAGCAGACTAAAGAGGCAGTACTCGTCAAGTCAGCTTCCTTAGCAGGTAAGAATCTTTAGTTACCTATCAAGTAGTTACTTACAAAGATGTTTGCTGTCTCTGACCCTCCTCCAAAGGTGTCAATCAGCTATGTATATAACTGCCAGGTCAGTTACATATTTCAAAAAAGATATTTTTTATTTTAAGATAAATTTTTCTAAATACTTACCTGGCAGTTATATACAATTAGAACCCACCCACCCACCTCCCCTCAAGAGACTAGAGGGCGAGAAATCTGGGGGTTTCCAGGTAACTATGCTTAGAGGCTTACAGGTAACGATCACCTGACCGATGGTCGGCGATTGCCGCGAGTTTCGAAAAGTCTGTCGTGACGTCACGACGTCAGAGAATATAGCTATGTATATAACTGCCAGGTAAGTATATTTAAAAATTTATCTTAAAATAAAAATATCATTTTTAGCCGCACGTGGACGTGCGTCTCCGAGCTGGGGTCCGCATGAAGGAAGAAATTGTGGTAGACCTACAACAACCTGCATTTGAACCACCAGCCCAATTTTGAGTTATAATCAAATGTGATGATTTGTGGTTATGATAAAGGATTAAAGTATTTTTTTTTTTATTATATTCTAATGGATACATTTATGTATATATCTTTGCTTCAGAAGTTCCTGTATCAAAGTGTTCAGTTCACACACAATTCTACGTATATTAATTTTTGTATTAAATAAAATAAAGTGCAACTTTAATTTCGAAATCAGCAATCCTTCCCTCAGAGTTACTACAAGTTTCTTACGTTGATACGGATCTTCTGTAATTGTTATCAAATTTTGATATTCGAGATATAATGCCCTCGTGAATTAAGTCAAAGGTTTTCCGCGGCATCCGACAACATTTAAAAAAAAACTTGTCTGGACGCTATCGTAACTTATAAAAGAGTTTTGCATATTCACTCTTTCCTCATCTAAAGTTATGTCATAAGTCCAGATTTTCCTACTGTTCAACGCCTCTAATTTGGTTGACAGCACCGAGTCAGAGGAAAACCTCGCGCTCTCCCTTCTTAACGGCAAGTACTGGTGAAGTTTGAATTGTCCGTCTTATAACCGTCACTCATTTGTCTGGTTGGGCCACACTCGCAGAAGACGGAGACGCTTGTAGACGGATAGCCGTGTTGGACGCACGCGACGCGCCGCGACGGATCCGGTGGGGCCTTAGCCTAAGGCCCCACCGGATCCGTCACGGCGCGTTGCGTGCGTCTAACACGGCTACGCGTTTTGTGCGTTTCGATCAACTGTTATAGTTCAAACACGAGTGGCCCCACACGGCGCATGAGCGTGCGTGGCGTCCAGGTGCGTTACCGGACTAGACGCAAACAAGGAAACAACAAAACATTTTGTTTTTAGCCGCACGTGGACGTGCGTCTTCCGCATGAAGGAAGAAATTGTGGTAGACCTACAACAACCTGCCCAACTTTGAGTTATAATCAAATGTGATGATTTGTGGTTATGATAAAGGATTAAAGTATTTTTTTTATTATATTCTAATGGATACATTTATGTAAATATCTTTGTTTCAGAAGTTCCTGTATCAGTGTTCAGTTCACACACAATTCTACGTATCTTAGTTTTTGTATTAAATGAAATAAAGTTCAACTTTAATTTCGAAATCAGTAATCCTTCCCTCAGAGTTACTACACTACAAGTTTCTTACGTTAATACTTATCTTCTGTAATTGTGTCAAATTGTTTTGATATTCGAGATATAATGCCCTAGTGAATTAAGTCAAAGGTTTTCGGCGGCATCCGACAATATTAAAAAAAACTTGTCTGGACGCTATCGTAACTTATGAAAGTTTTGCTCATTCTCCATTCTTTCCTCATCTAAAGTTATGTCATAAGTCCAGATTTTCCTACTGTTCAACGCCTCTAATTTGGTTGACAGCACCGAGTCAGAGGAAAACCTCGCGCTCTCCCTTCATAACGGCAACTACTGCTGAAGTTTGAATTGTCCGTCTTATAACCGTCACTCGTTTGTCTGGTTGGGCCACACTCGCAGAAGACGGAGACGCTTGTAGACGGATAGCCGTGTTGCACGCACGCGACGCGCCGCGCCGGATTCGGTGGGGCCTTAGCCTAACCGTGGGTGACTTTTCCCGAGAGTTTTAATAGAGCAGAATATACAATCAGCACAGGGATCTATGAGGTCATTCAGCGTTGAAAGTTAAATTGAGAGTCAAAGGTTACAAAGGTGTAACTGGAGGAAAACTTCGCAGCTGCACTATGAAACGATTATTAAAAGAAGTACGATGAAATAAAGAAAATATGAACGCAGATACAGTAAGGATTGCAGCTAGGGGCCGAAGGGACGCTGCACAGAACCTTAAATAATGCCTACAGTGCACCACATGAGGTGCACTGACGGCAATACCACCCCTACGGGATCGAGAGTTTTAATGATCAGAGGGACAACTTTCCGAGTTAGATTTTGTTTCTGTATCCTTCAATTTGGATTTTTTTTAATATATCTACGTTTTCAGTAATTCATGTATTTTTAACGTTCAATTTTAAATATTCTACCCCCTGTAATGCCTTGTAAATTTACGTTTTGGAAGCAAGAGGATAATAGATATTTATCATCTTTTAGTTTCTGTGAGATTATTTAATAATATAATACTAAATCTATACAACTGGCGATCATATCACACATTCTTCCCCACAGGATCATAAAACTTCTAGATCTAGCGATCTTGTTTAGGTGTCCACGTAATAACAATTATATCTTGTAAACTCCGCCAAGGGGGCTATATTTTTTGGTTAAGTTTGTCTCTGCTGTTAGCAGGATTACAGGGCAAATACAGAACAGCCTTTGTGTAAGACTGTTTAATATGATCGCCAGTTACGGATTTACTATGAAAATATTAAATAATCTTACAGCAATATAAAAGATCAACATTTTCAAAGGTTCATCCACAACCATAAAAGTTACACACACACACATTATATATATGTGTTATATATATATATAATATATGTATATATATATATATATATATATATATATATATATATATATATATATATATATATATATATAAAAAGATATGTGTGTGTGTGTGTGTGTAACATTTGATAGTTGTGGATGAAGGTTTGAAAATGTTACCTCACAGAAATCCCACCATATCTTCGTCTGGCAGCAAGACTACGCTACAACTAAAGAACTGACGTTGACGTTTAACTTCTGATTACCAAAGAAAACCGGCTAAGCCTTTATCATTATCCGCCGAGAGTTTATTTTATAGAAGCAGGCATCGAATGACTTTTTCCACCAAATTCCATCAAAATTCCTTCTTTCGCTCTAGAGACATTTCGTATTTTTGTACCTGAATTGTCCAGAAGGTATGACGAATGACGCCTCATAGATTGCAATATTTGTTGTACGTGAACTCCTATAAGTTTTTCTTATGAGAGTCCTATCGATGAGATCCACAAGACCCATTTAGCACAGGCCCGAAGGAAGTGGGAACAATAAGTGGGAGCAATAAGTGGAACAATAATGCGGTAACAAGAGGTGGAATCCAAATTTAAAGGGAACAATATAAAAAAGTTAAGAATATCTTAGTTCAACCAGACCACTGAGCTGGTTAACAGCTTCCCTAGGGCTGGCCCGAAGGATGAGATATTTTGGCGTGGCTAGGAACCAACTGGTCACCTAGCAAAGGGACCTACAGCTTATTGTGGGGTCCGGACCACATTATATCAAGAAATGAATTTCTAATCACAAGAAATAAATTCCTCTGATTCCACGTTGGCAGACCGGGGAATCTATTTCGAACTACCGAATCGGTAGGCAAGCACGTAACCTACTCGTCCAATATCAAAAGACGAATAAGGGTACTATACATGCGTGGCAATTACCAGTTGTGCTTTAATGATTTCATTAACTGCTCTTATTCTAACTTTATCTTCAGTCAGATTTCAACTAACTGACAAGTTTTTGCTCCTTTTTTTTTATCTCTTAAGGCTCTGCCCCCTCGTATTTTAGTTATCCATATAACCAGGGCAATTAACATGAGATCAAAGAAACAAATGACTTTCGTGAAAAGATCAAAATCTGGTGAGATGCAGTTGCGCAAATCATACTGATTTCAGGTACAGATCTGCACTCACTCACGCACAAACACTCTCTCTCTCTCTCTCTCTCTCTCTCTCTCTCTCAAATTTTAATTAAAAAAAGCAAGGGGTAATTTTCTCAATCTTTTATGCGCCGGAGATTACAACCTGAAAAAATGCAGGATATGCGGGTTCAAAAAAAAAAAGTCACAGGATAAAATGATTCAATATTGGAAATAATCCGGGTACAAATGCCGACTAGTTTTTCTCCTTTTTATAATTAATAGATCGGTAAAACTGACGACTTATTTCGAAAAACTTTTGAGGAATGTTGCGTCACTGCTGCAAGAAGCAATTGGTACACTTTTATTGCAAAGGACGTCTGAGTAATTAAGGACAGAAGACTTAAAAGGACAGACTTTTTCTGGACGAGACTTTCATTTTAATCTTCATGCTTATATTATTAAGCAGTTCTGCCCAACTATTTTTTAACTTTTACACTCGGTTTAAAAGACATGGTATTCAATCATAATTGTTTTTATTGTATATTTACATTTTACATTATGAAGGTGGTTCTACGAAGTATAATTAATTTTTTCAAGGCCTGAAAGTTTATGAAAATACTAATTAATTAAAAAAAGACAGTAATTTAAAAGAATTTTTTGTATGATGTGATTGGTTTTCACCCTCCTTATCAGTACTTGACA
>NC_061104.1:7647924-7670424 GCF_015104395.2 Macrobrachium nipponense
AAGTTGCGTTCACTAAGAGCAATTTGGTAGAAAAATCACATTGCCAAAAAATGAGGAAGATGAGTTACAGGAAGACGAGGTCTCTGCAGGAGGCCCTCTCACAAGGCGCTCCATAAACAATAGTGGCATCGTGATCATTCAACAAGAAAGAGGGAGGGAGGGTAGATTATGACGAAGATGAAGGGGGAGGGGGAAGGGTAGGGGGAAGGGGAGGAGGCCTGGATTAAGATAATGGAAATCCCTCGGGAGCTTATTTCTTGCAGCCACATCCAAGGAGCCAAGAGATCAAGGTCCACCTGATCATTATCACAGCCTTTTCATTGGGACGATGTTTTCAGCCCTTTGCCAGTTTCTCTCTCTCTCTCTCTCTCTCTCGTCATCATCGTAGGCACCTCGTTCGCCTACGCTTCTTCCAATGTATGCAATCTCCTCCATAAAGCCGACCCCTTATATGGCAACCTTTTTCATTCACAACTCCTAAGGTTGATTGGAAGTCGTAGGAGTTGTGCAGACCAATTCAGACGCCGGTATAAACAAAGCGAAAATTTCTCTATAGTCCTCATAGTTTCCACTTTCTCTCTCTCTCTCTCTCTCTCTCTCTCTCTCTCTCTCTCTCTCTCTCTCTCTCTCAAAACAGGCACGGATCAAATGCAAGACTGACAAAAATCTACTGCGCCAGATAAACTGGGACTGAACGCAGGGCATGTTGACAAAAAAATTTGAAAGCAACCTTTTTCTTGGTTTTATGCTGAATCGGCATGTGTCTTTTCATTTAGTTTATAAAAATATTTACAATGGCTTTGCAAAGTAAGCTGCCACGAAAAAGGACAAATGGGATAACGACTATATAAGAACACAGATATATATAAAAAAAAAAAAAAAAAAAAAAAAAAAAAAACAGAATCAGGAACCCAATCCAGGGTAAAAAAAAAAAAAAAAAAAAAGAGAGAGATGAGAGAGAGAGGGAGAGAGAGAGAGAGACGAGAGAGAACAGAAAGGAGTCCATTTTGTGAATTTTGCCAGACTGTTTCGAAAAAGCCCTTTTTTTTTTTTTTTTACGTGGGATGGAAAAACCGGTAGGGCGTTGGTTCTTTAGCGCTTCCGTTTCGTAAAGAACCGGTAGGGCCTTCGTTCTTTTGTGTTCCCATTTTTGTAAGCCACATACCGAAAATGAAGGGAAAAAATATAAAACGATTTAACTTAGTGTAAGAACACAGAAAACCTCCCTTCATATGTTCTAGCAGATCAGACACAGGCGCTTGCTACTCTCTTCTCCTTTACGGAAGGAAACCCATAACCTGGTGCGGTATACGTTCATTCTGCTTGCACAAGAGCATCCATTTCGTGGAGTAACGTTCTCCCGAATACCACTACTCGGCTATAAGGGGACGAAATAACTCATCAAAAAGAAATACTGTTTGCAAGAAGGGTGTCTACATCTCATAACACAAGAAAAGAAAGATAGAAGAGCGCTATTCTGACAGGTTGATGATCAAGCTGGGAGCTATTCGCTTCTTTCACTTTTGTAATAACAACACTAACAATAAAAACGAATACAATAAACGACATAAAAGTAACAACAATGAATAATCATGAGCGCTAGTTCGATACAGCACAAGAAATGGAGGAAATCGAAAACGACTGAGGAATAAATTTGAAACGTTTAAAAATTATACTCGTACACTGGAGGGAAGCAAGAACACGCATCAAATCGGACACAAACAAACATAACGAAAAAGTCGCGATTCTTTTCAATGTACGGACCAAATATGGCAGACAAATGAATGCCCTTAACCGGCGAAGGCTGGGCTGAAGGAAGTGACGGAATTGTGAAGCAGGAGGGTTGAAAGAGTGAGGCTGGAACATGAAGAAATAAAAAGCGACAATTCAACTTAAAAAAAAAAAAAAAAAAAAAAAAAAAAAAAAAATTATTCGCATGGAAAGTAAGCAGAACTAAAACAAAAAAGCAAGATGATGAGGAGGTTTAGCGAGTACTACATGGCCAACTGCAAGAAAATAGCACTTATTCCTTCAAAAATGTTAAACGTCTACCTCTAAAGTAGCAGGATATGGATAAAGATGATATACATAGAACCGTGAATATTAGACTTTTGTCCAAGAAAAAAGCAAATTTATTCACTTCGCTTCAACTACTGTAGCAGATAACCTTGAACCTCATTCCACATACGAACTTCTTGTCAAGTCATAAACTATCCGATGTTTATGAAAGTTGATCCTATATTTTGGGAGGAGTATCATGATAGAGAAAAGAAAACCTTTCACTATTTTTGATGTTCTGTTTCATATTATTATGCGAATGTGCCAGCAAGGGGGGGGGGGGGGGGAATGTAATGTTTTTCATGTCTTTATTCATGAAAAACCAAATTACTCTACCACGAGTATTTAGGAGAACATTACTAATTAGACCCGGGTATTCATGAGAGAAAACGTGAATAATACCAAGTATCTGGGTAACCGTGTTCACTGTTCATTGAGATATGCGCTTTTCTTTGTTGTTGTCCTGAAATTAAGCTCCGTTCTCAAGCTTGATGGCATTTCAAACACCATCTTTTCATAAATACTCTTCCTTTAATACCTTCAAATAACATTTCCGGTTCACGAACACAACATTCATTAATAATGTGTACCTAACATTGTTTTTTTTTTTAAGGTACTAAAGAATAATTTTCACGACTACGTCACATTGGACAAAATGCATCTAAGTTTACTTGAATTTGTTATAAAGAGGCTAAAAAAAAAATACTATATTTTTTTAAAACATGCCATGGGAAATAAAAGCAATACTTTTCCAAGTCCACTAATATCGGGACTTCAGATAATCCCCAAGTCAATCAGTCCCATTTAGTGAAACTTCTGATGAAGACTCGCCCGCTGAGAGAGAGAGAGAGAGAGAGAGAGAGAGAGGGAGCGGAAATAAGAAAGGTCACTGGTGAAAGGCGGGGTGGGGGGGAGGGCTGGCTTCCCACGGGGATAGGCCAGGGGTAGGATCCAACTAGCAGACCAAAAGGGATTTGTAAAAGGTTCGCTTTTACTGCAGCTCTGATTTCATGGAAGGCGCTCTCTCTCTCTCTCTCTCTCTCTCTCTCTCTCTCTCTCTCTCTCTCTCTCATCTCAACTTGTATAAAGGCGCATTCACAGCTGTAATCCCACCAAAGACCAGACTTCAGAGGTTTCGAAGGAAAATAATCCAAAATAAAAGAACGACTTTATTTATCAGGAATTCTTTTCTATACAATTTTGCTTAGGTATCGTTTGCTCCTCACTTGGTAGGTAACATTTACTGAGGAACTGGCTGAGAGAAAAATCTAAAAAGCGTCATGTGATAAGATGGTGCTAAAAATTCCGTCACCCTCGAGAATGAAGCTTAATTTTGGTACAGCAACAAAGAAAATAAAGGCCAATCCACAGAAAACACGGTTACCCAAATTCTCTGTATTATTCACGTTTTCTTTCGCGAAAACTCGGCTCTAATTACTAATGCTTCCCCAATTCCTCGTGATCGTAAAAGTTTCCTTTCATGAGTACACACAAGAAAAAACATTACAATGTAACTGGTATAGTAAATAATTATATATTTTCCAGTACACTGATAATATGACACATTGTAATACATAATTTATTATTTAATGTAAAAATACTCCATTAAAAGAAAACAGAGTTCAACCCCACCCCCAAAAGATTCTAACCTCTCGTCGCCCATTAGCTTATTATTATTTTATTACTTTTATTTATTGACTAAATATTACAACTTGAAGCGACTGCACTTCCACCAGTATTCCTTTCAGGAAGGGATTATTCCGTTCAAATCCTGCGCCCTCCACAAAAAAATAATTAATCTAAGAGAGAGAGAGAGAGAGAGAGAGAGAGAGAGAGAGAGAGAGAGAGACGAGAGAGAGAGATGGGAAAAGGAGAGAGTAGAGAGAGAGAGAGAGGAGAGAGAGAGAAGAGGGCTAAAAAAAAAAAAAAAAAAAAAAAAAACTCAAATTCTGGGCCAGTGGACTTTCCAGGCTTGGATTCAACCCATTTTAGCACTTCAGGAAGAATTTCCAATTTCGCCCCTGAAGAGCCAATTTTGAAACTGGGACCAGTTTCGCCATTGAAATAATAGGATCATACGACATCTAAACACATGCCAGCAAGTCAACAGAAACGGGAATTTTAAGTGACATAAATACAAATATAAAAGAGAAAAACCCTACTTGAAATGGGTGAAGGGCACCATGGGCGAAAGGGGTATAGTATACCCTGTCCCTTCCAGGTTTCTCGATTGCGGGCGTCAGCCTGCCCCACTGGATAATTGCATAATTGCAAACTCCAATATACCAACTGACTGAAGCGATATAAAAAAATTTACCTACGAAATGCTTAGAACTGACCATGCTATATTCAATATTACTAATCTCACTACATTATATTTGTGCGTGAACCCAAATGAAGTTTACAAAATAAACTGTTACTGTCTTTCACCAACCTACGTCCGTGGTGCTTTTAAAGCTTTAGCTGAATAATCTTTACTAATTAACCACACTAAAATAAAGCGGTCCTTACATCTCACCTTACCTTACAGACCTTACAGTTCGTTCGGGTTGCCCAGGTCCCTCAGTGTGAGGCGCCTCTAATGTCTACCAGAGAGTTGCTAGTACATCTTCCGGTATATTTTGCATCTTCCAATCTTGGATGGTCTGGGATGCAGTTTAGATATTTGTCGAGCTTATTCTTAAACACATCTACGCTCACTCCTGATATATTCCTCAGATGAGCTGGCAACGCATTGAATAGACGCTGCATTATCGATGCTGGTGCGTAGTGGATTAATGTCCTGTGTGCTTTCCTTATTTTTCCTGGTATAGTTTTGGGCACTATTAATCTACCTCTGCTTGCTCTTTCTGATAGTTTTAGTTCCATGATATTTTCTGTTATTCCTTCTATCTGTTTCCATGCCTGAATTATCATGTAGCGTTCTCTTCTCCTTTCTAGACTATATAATTTTAAGGATTGTAGTCTTTCCCAGTAGTCTAGGTCCTTAACTTCTTCTATTCTAGCTGTAAAGGACCTTTGTACACTCTCTATTTGTGCAATATCCTTTTGATAGTGTGGGTACCATATCATATTGCAATATTCAAGTGGACTACGAACATATGTTTTATAAAGCATAATCATGTGTTCAGCTTTTCTTGTTTTGAAGTGCCGTAACAACATTCCCATTTTTGCTTTACATTTTGCCAACAGAATTGCTATTTGATCATTGCATAACATGTTCCTATCATCATCACACCAAGGTCTTTAACTGCTTCCTTATTTGTGATTGGTCACCTACATTATTAGGTCCCCTATATGCATATAGCTTTCCTTCTCTGTCTCCATAATTTATTGATTCAAATTTATCAGAGTTAAATACCATCCTATTTACCTCTGCCCAATCATATACTTTGTTAAGGTCTCTTTGTAGAGCGTTCCTATCTTCATCACAAGTAATTTCTCTACTTATTCTTGTGTCATCAGCGAAACTACTCACTACCGAATCCTTAACATTACTGTCTATGTCTTCAATCATAATAACAAACAATATTGCAGCTAGCACCGTACCTTGTGGCACACCGGATATTACCTTGGTTTCATCCGATTTCTCATCGTTTGCAATAACTATCTGTTTTCTGTTGTGTAAAAATTCTTTTAGCCATCTTCCTACTTTATCTACGATATTGTGTTTTCTAATTTTCTTTGCTAATATATTATGGTCTACTTTGTCAAAAGCTTTTGCAAAGTCTAGATAAACCACATCTGTTTCATTTCCGCTTTTCATATTTTTGAATATGTTCTCACGGTGGACTAACAGTTGGGTTTGTGTACTTTTTCCGGGTACGAAACCGTGTTGTCCTATATTAAACAAATTATTTTTTATTAAATGTTTCATAATATTTTTCTTCATTACCCTTTCATACACTTTCATAATATGTGATGTTAGACTCACAGGCCTATAATTACTTGCCTCTAGTCTTGATCCACTTTTGAAAGTAGGGGTGATATATGCTAATTGTGCTCATCATAAATCTTGCCTGTATCTACACTTTGTCTTAATAATATTGCAAGTGGCTTTGCGATAGAATGAACCACTTTCTTTAACAAAATAGCAGGGACTCCATCCGGCCCTGCAGCAGCTCCATTTTTAATTTCATTAATTGCCTGCACAATATCAGCTTCCTTAATTTCTATGTCAGCTAAATATTCACTATTTTCGTCCCTTACTTCTATATCATTATCTTCATTATCTATTCTAGGGTGAATTCTCTCTTATATCGTTCTGCAGTATGTTGCAAATTTCCTTTTTTTCATTCGTTAATCTCCCTTCAATTCTCAGAGGGCCTATTTCTATTCTTCTTTTATTCATCTTCTTCGCATATGAGTATAATAGTTTGGGGTTTTGCTTGATATTTAATAGGGTTTTTTCTTCAAGTCCCGTTTTTCATTTTCTTTTGATTGTATAATCTTTTGTTCTGCATTTTTCTATCTTACTTTTTAGTTCTATAACTTTCCATGCATTTTTTTCTTTTGCAAGACCTTTTTTCCACTTTCTGATTTTCTGGAACAAGAATTCCTTCTGTCTCTTGGTATGCATGAATGATGTTTACTTTTCTTCTTCGGTATATATTTACCACTATTTTCTCCAATATTTTATATAATATCTCCGTATTTACCCTTATGTCATCACTTACGAAAATGTTATCCCAATCTTTGTTTAATTCTTCATTAATTTCTGACCATTTTATATTTTTACTGTAGAAGTTGTATTTTCCATATCCTTCCCACTTTTTCATTTCTTGCTTATCTCTATTTTTCACTTGCTTTGAATGAACTGTTAATTCTATGACATTATGGTCTGAAATACTCGCATTATAAACTATTATTTCTTTAACATAATTCATCTCGTTCACAAATACTAGGTCTAAAGTATTTTCCTTTCTTGTTGGCAGGTGATTTATTTGTTGAATGTTGTATTCTAGTAGCATATCTAATAGCTTTTCGAATTGCCTCTTATCTTCTGCACTACTATTACTCTCTTTTTTATATGTATAAGTACAACCACAATCTCCTATTCGTTCTTTCCATTCTACGAAAGGAAAGTTGAAGTCACAGATAGGAGAATAGTCCAGTCCTTGTGATTTCTACATATATCATCCAATTTTTCAATTATTAAGTCAAACTCTTTAGTATTAGGAGGTCTATATATTACTATGTTCATCAATTTTTCAGATTCAAATTCTACCGCTATTAGTTCACATTCTGAGTTACTATATTTCTCATATATTTTTCCTTGTTTTTTGTCTTTCCCATATATTGCGGTTCCCCCTTGATTCCTATTTTTTCTATCTGATCTATAAGTTTGGAACCCTTTTATTTGATCATCATTCCCAGTCTCTTGGGAATACCAGGTTTCACTTATATTCATTATATTTATTTTCTTTTCATTTGGGGTTAGTTTCTTCTAAGTACTCTATTTTTCTTTTTGAGTTACTGTAACTAAACCCTGCGCATTCATCACTATGATGGTTTGCGTGTTTTCTCCTTCGTTTAATAATGGTAGTAATAAGGATTTTCCCATGTCTCTTTCCTGTTCTGGTATGTTGTTCTTTTTTTCATTTCCAGAAATTCTGACATTAAAAAATCCAACTTTTCCATAATATTTGATCTTCCTTCATCATAATTATTCATTTTGTGTCTGAATCTGCAATTTTCTCCGTTTCTGCAATATCCTCTTGAATAATAAATACAGTTATTATCTCTTGAGTAGAATTTCGGAGCTGATGCTTTGAAATTTTTTGCTGTCACCTCTGCATATCTCATTGGTGGTTTGCTTTTCTCTTTTACCTGATATTCTTGATTTCTCTCTTTATTTGTTTCTTTCTTATTTTGGATTTTATTACTTGGTTGGTTATTTATTTGATTATGATTCATGGCTACAGGGTGCATATATTTGCATTTTTTGTCGAACTTACATCCTTTTCCTTCTTTTAGGTTTTTACATATTTTTGGATGCAGATCTCTGCAATCATCCCCATAGCCATCTAAGTATGCACATTTACCATATATTTCATAGTTTTGACATACCTTGGATGTTTGTAGTAACATCTTTCTCCAAATCTGCAATTCCCTCTTTTCAAAAGGTTGCAGATTTTGTCTTTCTTGTCTATTTTTTTCCTCTTTCCCGTCATTGTGTAGATCTGGGTAGAGCCTCTTCGGGATTTGCTTTTCTGTTATCATATCGTAATTTATTTCTTCGTAGGTATGCTGCTTTATTGCCTCATATGTAGTATCAATGAGTATCTCTGCATCCATACTTTTATCTTGTTCTTTGTTTTCCTTATTTTTTTCTGTCATTTCATTTTTGTTTACTTCTCTTCCGTTTTCCTCTTCTTCTTTTTCTTCTTCTTCTTCCTCTTCCTCTTCTTCTTCATCCTCAACTATTTGTACATTCAATCTTGATTTAATAACATTGTCTATCCATGATAGACATGTTGAACAAAAAATTCTTGTATCTTTTCTCAAATCTTGTATTACCTCAGCACACTGTGGATGGGTCGGAACGTTGCATGCAGCACATTTTCTGATTAGGTTTTGTGGATTGACTATGCTATACCAAACCTTACACAGTTTGCATGCTTTTGGCATTCTTTTCCTAATGCATCAATTAGGATATTCACAAGATTCACCTTATTCATTTTCTTTGTCGGAATATGTTGGTTTATGTATATTTTCTTTATGAGTCTCTTGACCACTTGGATTTTATTTGGAACTTCTTCAATTATTTTCAAGATGTTTTCATTAGATTTGTTCCAGTTTGAAGGATTATATCCTTCTAATATATCTATGAATGCTTTTGTATCTTTTTTGGTTAGGACTGTTGCTGATTTCATAGATGAGAAATGCCAGTTCCCTTCCTGCTACCTCATCGTATTGCGAATCCGCCAAGCAAGCTAAATTACGCCACCTCTTCCCGCAGTTGGAACTTACTGCCATCTTGTTCTTATTTACAGTATTACACTTGATAAACTAACTTAGAAGACGCTTTATCCTACTATTTTCACACTAATCTTATCACCGATAGTTCACGAACACTTCTAGATATTTCTCAAATTCTAGTCGTATGTTAAACTTGTGATATCTGTTGATTAATCTGACTTCACGCGGGTACGTCTCACCAAGCAAGATGGCTACTACGAGAGAGAGAGAGAGAGAGAGAGAGAGAGAGAGAGTTACAAGGATTAGGATGTCTCAGACATTAATCCATCCAAGGAGACATCGAGTGCGCACTTACCTCTTGGAGCAGGTTTTACTGTTCATCCACAGTGTCCTAATGATTTTGTCTAGCTTTCTTTTAAACTCTTCCTCACTGTGGCTGTTTACAACTTCTGGTGGCAGTTTATTCCACGCGTCACATATCTTGTATGTGAAGAAGTTCCCACAATGGGATGTGTTGTATCTCTTCAGTTCTAGTTTCCATCCATTATTTCTCGTCTGAGTTTAACGTAAATAGGTTACTGTCTACTTTTCTCATGCCTTTCATTATTGTGAATGTTCCTATTAAAAAAGAGAGAGAGAGAGAGAGAGAGAGAGAGAGAGAGAGAGAGAGAGAGAGAGAGAAGGGGATGGGGCAACTCAGATCAACAATTAATAACAAGCCTCCTATTTTCAAGGGTCATCCTTTTATCATCTCTTTGATCCAGCTTCCATCACTAACCAAGCCCCACCTATAGGTTCGGGTACAATACCCCGCTCCAGTTCTTCCCCAGCACCTCCTGCCCTCTCGCGTAACCCATGACCCGCTATGATGAGGGCAACTTACCTCCCGACAAAGCTGAACAGGCAACAGACGGTTTTAAAGAGAAGTTACAATCGATGACGTCAGAAGGAGAGAGAGAGAGAGAGAGAGAGAGAGAGAGAGAGAGAGAGAGAGAGAGAGAGTATACCAGAAAATTTTAAAGGATTGTAAGTCAACAATATTTTGATTAAATTCTTTATCAGTTGTTTATATATTCATAAATATGCACATCAGATATGTTTACCTATGAATTTAAAACAATTTGTTACTCAGTCTTCATTGTATAGACGTTTAAGTCATAATTACGACACTCGTTTTAAGTTTGTATATTTCTTTGAGTCAATAATAAAATTTGTAAACAATATAATGAGTTTAAGGTTGATAACATAATATTTCATCACTGTCGGGGGTGCTTCACTATACTTGTTCCCATAAGTGAGTGCTTATGTTTACAAGGCCATATTAGGGAGTGCTTTTCTATACTAGCCACTTATGGGAGTACTTACCCACTTGATCCTGAACGTACTTTGACAGAATCAGTATAGCGTTAAGTTAGAAACGCAAACTAGGAAAGGCAATCCTCAAACAACAACAGCCTCAAAGGAGAATCGTTAATCCTCAAAGCTAACCATTTCAGGAGAGAATGGGGCAATTCCCAAAGCTAAACTTTCTTACACACATCTCGGTACAGAATGAAGCAATCCTCAAAACCAGCCTGTCTCAGGAGAAAACTGGGCAGTCGCCAAATCCACACTGTCTCAAGAGAATCAGGCTATCCCAGAACCCCAACTATCACAGAGAAGATTCAGGCAATCCCATAACACCAACTACATCCGAAGAGAACCATGTACTAAAATAAATAAACATACAAATAAATAAATAAAACGATCTTCTGAGTCATTGCGACGTTAGATTACATACGAGTAAACAATCAGTCTCAGAAATGTATCTGCTTCTGCTAAGAAACAAACGAAAAAAGGGACTTGTTTCTTTTTCGGTATATCCGTGTAATTACATTAACACCTTTATTAACATAATTTTTATCTTATTTTATTTTATTTATTTATTTATTTATTTTTTTGGTGAACAAATACACTTTCGGAAGCATTCCCATTTCATGTTACCGTTCATGTCTTAAAGTTCTGGCGAACTTCTAGGAACATAATTTTTATAACCAATCAAAGGCTTTACCTCGCTATTTGGTTTCGCATTTCCGTAACAAGAAGCTATTGCAAGGCTCATCCTCCCTCCTGAGGAAGTCTGTATCGGTCTTACTTCCTACCCTATAAACTTAAGACTACTCCTTTGAGCACGAAAATACGCTATTGCTTACACATGGCACCGTATGGGGAAAAATAAAATACTAAGACCTTTTTCCCATAATTTTAACGTCCAGGAATTGGGCTTAGTACTAAGCTCATTATGTATTCCAAGTGGGTAATAAGATATAGTTTCACACGGAGACTATAAATAAACCAGAAGCCCAAGAATTATTACTCGGTTTCTTCACTGGTTTTGTGAAACGTGATACAGGGCAACAGTGGTGTATACCCCCTGCCATGCCCATTATATGTTTTTATCACACAATGCAGCGGTGAGAATTCAAATGATTTATTTCCTGGCATTCTCAAGTAGCTAAAGAGTGCTGTATTTGACCTCAAAGGAAGTTTATTTTCCAATTATGTGTTGTTTCCTCCCATTTAGGGGTCCTGCATCTACAAGGCAATACATCCAAATCTCATTCAAGCCCAAGAAATGACCTAGGGCAGCACTTACTCCCACCACAACGCCTATCAATTTCGGAATGAAAGACCTGACAAAGACATATGCACAATTGCACGTCTGTGCAAAAATCTGTGCTCTCTCTCTCTCTCTCTCTCTCTCTCTCTCTCTCTCTCTCTCTCTCTCTCATAATTAGAGTAGTCATGAGTGTAGAATCCTCTTCTCCCATACCAGATAGCAAACTCATATCGTCACACAACACAGTCCTGACAATCTTCAAGTTCACATAACGATGACTTCAAACCACACATGAAAAACGTATCAGGTGTTTAACTGGCTCGAATATCACAGGTCAGCGGTTAAGATTCTGAGAGAGGAGTTTACCTTACCAACTATTCCCAGGCGAGATTGCCTGCTCATAATAATATCCAAATTGAAACTTTTTTTTTTTCTTTCAGCTCTCCGAATACCTAAAAGAAAAAAGGACGAGAAAAAGAGTAGGGCTGTTATGAACATCAGTCAAGAATGAATCAAATCGATTTCTCCGACAAAAAAAAGAATGGAATTTAGAATTTAGGGCAAATGCCAAGCACGGGGACATATGAGGAAGTCATTAAGCTCTGAAGCGGAAATTGAGAGTAGAAAGGTCTGAAAGGTGTAACAGGAGGGTGGATAGCAATATTGAAGAGAATAGGAATGGAGGTACAGTAAAACGAATGAATGGGGTTACAGCTGGGGGCCGAAGAAACGCTGCAAAGAACCTTAAGTAATGCCTACAGTGCACAGCATGAGGTTCACTGACGCCGCTACCCCAAAGAAAGAAAAAAAACCTCTTACTTCTTTTTGTTCCCGGAAACTATTCGGGACGAGCACCATTTTCTATTATGCAAATAAAAAAAATAAAGACTTCCTTCTAGTCGAAAGTTTTATCCAAACTCATGAACTTTTTTTTAGCTGTCCAACAACGATAAAATCTTCGAGAGCAATCATCGCCCTATGTATCCAACAACAGTCTTAAGGATTCTTTGGAAAGCCATTGGAAAACCTTCCGCCCTGCCAGCCAACCAACCCCTCGAGTCTGGAAACCCCCGTCCGTTCCTGGCAACCCTTTTGTCTGCATCTAATGAAAACCTTAATTCCGAGAGACAATACGAGAAACCCGATTCTCTTGTCTTCATTAAACTTCAAATGCAATTAGGATGAACTACAGGGGGGACATTCCTCGGCCATAGCCCAAACCCCCCGTCTCACAACCTCTTCTTTACAAAAGGCTAGATTAGATTTCAACCAGCTATTCGAAGAAAGGTTTTTTTTTTAACACGGGGATTATTTCAATTTCTCTCTCTTCGGGCAAGACGGATAGCGTAAGGTATGGTAAGGAAGGCCTTTTTTTGAGTCGCTATGGGCCTCGTCACTCGTATCTTTTGTCGTATAAATGCCTACCGCAACATAAAAGCGGCGAAAGACATCATTCAGTCGCTATGACATCTAGAGGTTCGTCGTTTCTTTGCCTTCCCTTTCTCTCTCTCTCTCTCTCTCTCTACTCTCTCTCTCTCTCTCTATCTCTCTCTCTTCTCTCTCTCTGGCGTGAATGGAATTCTTAGTAACCGTCGTCTCGAGCTTCCCTCTCGCGAAGATTCCTTTCAGGATGACATTCAAGTTTTCATTTCACAGCCTCTCATTATAATAGAGAAAAAAAAAATGATTCTATTCGTCTCAAAATGAAGTTTTTAAATCATAATTTGAATGTACGAGAAAAAAGAAAACTTCACAACGTATTATATTTTCTTACACGCCTACATTTACAGTACGTGGACACGGGAAAAATTTTCAAACATGATAGCTACCATTGCTAGCGACATTTTTCTGTGTTCATCTGTCAAAAAAATATCCCTACACAGTACATCAATTGTATGTAGACAACGAGAGCAAATCCTGCAACTCAGTCTCCGTTTGATGTTTACACGCTTAAAAAAATAACAAAATAAAAACTTTCAATGTGCTCGTGGGAGAGCGATCTGAGCGAATCCTGATGTGCACCATAATGAAATGAGGCTACAGGTGAAAGCTAATGAGAGCTAAATTCGTCGGCCATTATGGCGGCTTCTTTCATTTGTAGCTCAGCATTCTGACAACTGCTGTTTGTAATACCCCCAAAAGGCGTTATTCCCTACATTTACATGGAATATACATGCAAATAACGACAGTTGTTCACATAGGATGTTGCATTTATATGTAAATATTATTAACTGTCCCTGCACTCATCACATTTCAAGCGAAATTTTTTTACCTTTTTTTTATCCTTAAGGATAAAGGGTAAATGGAAATTACTGTTATGATTTTCCACACACACACACACACACACACACACACACACACACACACACACATATATATATATATATATATATATATATATATATATATATATATATCATAAATGTAAATATAATATATACACGTATATATTAATTGAAATATAAGCCTCACAAGTCCCTCTGATTTGTACCCTTCAGCTAGTCCTAAAATATTTTAGCATTCAATACGCGGGGTTCACGGAAAGCAATCTTTGAAATATTGAAGCATCTGAAAGCTACAGTCAGAGTATTGCTTGCATAATACAGACTGCGATAATATAATACAAAGACTCTCTTTATTCAATAAAGGGAATCCCCATGAAAACACCACATAATTACTTACTCAGTATAGTAGAAGATTCAGACAAAAACAATAATACATTACTTAGGTAATACAGAATGGAATTCTAGTAAAATAACTTACTCAATATAGTAGGGGATTCCTGACGGAGTCACTCCTCTCTCCCACCCTTTCGGCAAGTCTGTCAAAGAAAACGGAAATAACAATCAGCAGGATATACTTTTTCATATTTCAGTTACAATAAAAAATACATATATACAGTGGAGCCACAATAACTAAGGTCATTAGATTTATGATTTGGCCTTCAGGGAATACAATGGTCCTTTGTTTAAAAAAAAAAAGAGGATTGAGCAACTTTTGATAATGAGATGCCATGACGAAATTCTTGGTCCCACATTCCTTTTCTTTTAAACACGTGATGCAATTTCTTCTTTGCATTTCCCAATGAGGCTGGAAGCAGTGATGCTGATGCCTGTTTGTTTGTTTTTTTTGAGCGCGATTGCGCGGATTAACAAAATACTTCCACATTGGATGAACAAAGCCTTATGAATTTCATCGAAATTATTGTCTTTCTCTTCAATTCTCTTTCTATTTCAGCCAAGCTGGAACTAGATAAATGCATTACTTTGCTTGTCCGGTTGGCGTACGAATGAAAAATATAAATTGAAAACAAGGTATCACAGAAATAGGATACAAAACTCTTGGTCGCAGGAGAACAACACTCTTATAAGTCGTAGAAAACTAATCTTTGAACAAATATCTAACCAACGGAAGGAACTGCGATGACAAGGTGAGACTGGTGACTGACGAACTAATGAATATACAAGGAAACGACCTCCCTTTACGAACATAGACCTTTCTACCAAGTTTAACCGAGATCCCTTCTACTGTAGAAGGGATCTCGGAAAATGGGAATGGTTGCGGTGACAAGGGAAATGTAACAGCACTCTGACGGGCAGATAAATGACAGACAGACGTTTGATCTCCATTCATGGATATCTATGATTGATGGTCAGCTTGTGTACCAAGTGCGACTGAAATCCATTCGACAATGTAGGAGGAGTCGCGTTGAAAGATTAAGTGTCGTCATAGACACATGTACGGAGGGACGGATGGACATAATCCAACACATACACACACACTGAAAATACTATAATTCAAGAGACTTTGTCAGTAGAGGAATAATAAAATACATCCACAGGAAATCAATCTAAAACAGTTTTTAGCGAAAACGTTTTGTTTCAAATATAGCCCTTCTTAAAATGAAAGTGTGGTTTCAAAAGAGACTCTACCTTTCCCATCTTCAGCAAATTTCGGGAGGAGGGGGGAAAGGATGAAGTTGCTAGGCACATACCCTTCTCTATTTGGCTAGTAATACTTAACATATGTCAATGCTATTAGCCTGTAAATTATTTAGACATATTTAATGGAGCGCAGTTACAAGACATACTGTACTTACTCATATATCTTACTATAATGGGCATTACGTCTGTCCGTCCGTCTGTCATTCAATCACGGCCAAACGGCTGGTCCGATGGACATGAAACTTGGCAGGGTTATAGTGGTGATCCCTAAGATGGTTTATAATGGGATTTCATCCTACTTCTCCAAACCCACCCCCCCAACTCCAAAGGGGGTGGGAGTGAGAAGGGATTACCTGAAACGGGGCTGGTTATGTCCGTAGACTTAGTTATTTTACGAATTTATCATACATAATTTCTCTGTACATATGTTTGCTAGTAGTAATAATGGGGCACAGTTGCAAGACTAATACTGTACTTATTCCTTTATAGTAATAATGGGGCTCAGGAATATGACAGAATTTACAAGTCCACAAAGACTAGGACAAGCTTCTTACCCAAGTCAAGACGGTTCTGCTTTTAATACAGTTTGATTGTCAGTTCAGATTTTTAAGGAGAAGTTAACCAAAGACGGACCTCGTAGCTGGCAAGAAGCGATTAGATTTTGGGAGGGATAGAAGTGAAGCTTTTGGGGAGGAAAGATCTTTGTGGAATGGACTGCTCATCCTTGTTTCATATGTTCCAAGCTCAATGTCTCGGTTGGCTGGACAGTGCAGTTCCATACCAGAAATACAGTCTCGTTTAAATCCTTGCCACACTCAAGTAAAGCATTCTGGAAAGGATCCGTGCTGGCCTAAAGCTGCCTTAATCTTAAGCCGAAATCGCACGCACCATTACCATAGATTTTGGTAAACAAATTTAATCATTAGTGCTGTAAAGATGTAACTGGAGGTTTGCTCCCTGTCAGATTTCGTTTGGATTCCGACTACTGACCGTGTCTAGTGATTGAAGTCTTATAGAGGAGTGGTGACGCTGGCAGATGCATGAGCTCTTTGAATTTATTTATTATTATTTTTTTTTTGCAAAAAGACTAAATATCTAATCTGTACAAGTCAGATGCCATTTACTATAATAGGGTATGGCTTCATTTTACCGAGATGAAAAATTACCATTCTTATCAAAAGGCTCTACTATTATCATCATCTTCACCTATGTCCATATGCTATTAAGGCCAAACAAAACGTACACTAGAAATGTTAGTAGACAAACAAGTTTCTTTAGATCAGTGCCTATATTCAAAATAAATAGTACAGAGAGGAAGAAAGGAATAACAATTGAGCACTTGTAATAATCTAGCAGAGATGATAGCCTGAACGCATTGCAAGTTTTCAAAGAGTGATGAAAAGAGAACTGAATCTCTATAAATGTCAGTTTATTTCATTTAGTTTTCTTTTCCGTAGCACTATCTTTTGTTTTCGCTTACTCGGCAAGTAAGCCTACAAACTCCTTTGTTGTTGTTGTTCTTGTTGGAACGGTAGGAAGGTCTATGGAAAAGCCTAAAAAGGTACGATAAAGGTGTTTCGCGTTGAGTTTATGTTGCAGGAATTTTAAATATGATATTTAGAATTCATTTGTTAGAAAGAAAATGTAAAAAATAAATAATGTGCATGTTAAACAGTACAGAACAATTATTTCTAATAAAATATAGCATACTTATTTTAATTTTCGTCGGTGAAACAACACTCTATTTGACCGTAGGTTTTAGCACGCGCCCTGAGTAAGCTGGAGGTCGGATCACGCCTTGTTCAACACCAAAGTTCTTATCAATGTTATGTCTTTTCTCTATGCTTAATCCTCGATTCATCGTTTTCAATGAACTCATCGAGCACAACGTTTGACCTTTGGCCAAAACCCCACATTCCGAATCCAGCACCATCAGCGCCTGGAAGCTATTTCTGTCGGTCCTCTGAATGAATAAATAGGACATGGTGCCCACCCCAACTTGAAAGAAATCGAGACAAAACTATTCTAAAACAGTGGGAAACTGGACCGTCACTATCTGTTGCCTAATCTGCTTCTATTTGCAGAAAACGAAACATGTCTCTACACTTGGTTCCAGGAGTATTTATTCAGCCGTTCCAGGAGTATTTATTCAACCATGCTTCACCATACCTGTAAAAGAGCTGCCAGGATGACAGCTGGAAAAGGCATCCGGGATTCAGTTATCTACAAGTGAAGGTGATTTTTAATAGAAAGAGTCAAAGAAAGAGCAGCCAATTGCCCCCATTTTCCAAATGGGCGAAGTGAAAAAGGAAGAAGAAAAAACTCTGGAGGGACGTGTGAAATGAAAGCTCCATTCTCTGATAAAAGGAATTCAGATATGTTCGGCGACAGGGAGAACTCATTTTTATTGCAGAAAGCCGATGAAACGGGCACCAAATGTCCTTTTTATACCCAAGGGCGACCGGAGAGAAAAAGACCTTGAACTAACTTTCTAGGAAATCCTTCAAGTCTTCTTGATGCCTTACCTGAATGACGATATAAGCATTAACAAACAATATCATAATCTAGGCTACAAAATCTGCGGTTTTAAAATATGACCTTATTAGGTCAATTATACAATTTATCAAAACACCTGCCACGTCGTTGATTTCTGTCGAAATTCAGACTACACTAAAGAAAACAATAATTCTTTCATGATATTCACTGGTCATTGCCGCGTCCATTATTAGACGGTCGTTTCAGCTTCCACGAAGAAAAAAGAGCTGTACAGGATCTTATTACGAATTATATCTCTACGTTCGTAATTCTTCTTCCAACTTTCTATGAATTTCATTCAAATTATCACACGATCGCCATGAACACAAGGTTTTTTTTGTTTTATATATATTGTCTAATCTGGTTGAAGGGGCCAGAGGTCCACATTAGGCTTCATAACTTATTGGCCACAGGAAGTTAAGGGCGGGCCATGCTTTTTAATCTAAAGCCAATAACACACCTTTGGCATAACTCATTAAAATAAATAAATCAGGTAAAAATATAATAGGAATAAAAACACATTAAATGAATAAGACTTGCATTGGTCGCAATGTCGGATAGGTTGAATAAATAATCTACTTATCCACTGAACAACTCGATCATTTTGATAAGAAGAGTAAAGAGGTTATCTTTCAATAAATATAAAACGGGCTCGAAAAATGAACGAGCTTGTTCTGAGTACCGGAAACAAAGTTAAAAAGTTTAAAGTAAGAAATACTGCTACAATGTTTATCGTCGCATGAGTAGTATACCCACGTAAGTACTATGCCCCTTTTTCCATAGAATTGTTTTCTAACTTGATAACAATGTTTCTTATAAAATAAGCTATTGAAGACTACAGTATTCCTCAGACCAAACCTACAAATATAACTCGCTTAAATGGTCAGAGTCATTGAGAATAAAAGCCGAATGCTGGGTCTGCTCAGCTCATTTTTTTTCTTCTTTTTTATCCACCTCAATTCTTTTCCTCGACTGTTTTTACCCTTCTCACTCCACTGGTTTATTCTACAAGCCAACAACTAGGCGCAATTAAGCCAACTCGTGCCAGGGTTGTGAATTTCACCCGATGGAGGTCATCTTCCAATGAATTTCGTATTTGATATGACGTGCAAGCAAAATGATACTCTCGTTGATATATTACTAAAATTAGTTACCATCAATTATACTTATTTTCAAGCGCGATTTTTCCATTGCAATATACTTCCATATTTTTGCTTCGATTATAAATAATATATCATACTTTATTGGAGGAGCCTTCTTCCTCCTGACTTTCTAAGCTGCTGCGCCACTAGTAAACAAAGCCATCAGAGGAGTGTTTGTCTTTGGGATTAAAGAAAACGGTCGTGGAAAAAAGTTGAATTGGAACCCGTCTGTGATGTGTGCCATTCTGAAAAAAACCGAGGAAATAATATTCGAAGGCTATAAAACTCATTGTGAAATATTACGTGAAATATACACCTGTCTGAAGGAAAACCCCAGAATGAGGAATAAAAAAAAAGTTATTATTAAAAATTATTTCCTTGAAATCCAGAAAATTCTCGATCAAAGCAAGTGGATAGCTTGCTGCATATCTTCGAAAAAGAAAACTTTTAAAATATACATTTTAACATGAAAGTAATTTCAAGAGGTTTCTACAAATATATTATACACACACACACACACACATATATATATATATATATATATATATATATATATATATATATATATATATCAGATGGCTCTGAGAGTTAATTTACATTAGAGTTAATTTACATTATAAAATTCAGCTCATAGTTCTTGACGAAAAGGCAATACACCTATAAACATCACAAAGATCTTCCTTGCCCGGGGTTGGCAGTTTTTCTACCTCGGCCAATCAATCAACAACCCCATCTCCAAACAGTATCACACTTATACTAAAGCACTTGGATTTCTGCTAGCTGCTTGCGTGTATATATATATATCATATATATATCTATATATATAATAGATACCTATATATATATATCCCTGAAACCTAAAATCCTGGGAATTACTTTTTCAACGTTACAAAGACTATCGACATCCTGCCTACTTCCCTGTAAAACTCTATTAATATCGTTGCTGTTATTTTGCTGACTCTTGTAACATCATTACCTATATAGTAATTATAAAATTGTTTACCAATCCTATCAGTTTACCAACATCCATAAATTGCATTTGTCACTCCAGCGTCTCGACTTCTATGTGCCCTCTTCTTTTACAAACAATGCCAATCACTTCCAAGGGTTTCTGCAACTTGCTTGGTTATTTTCAATCCCCACAGTGCAATCTGGTAATGCAACTGCAGTCTCACTAACTATTCCCTTCACCCCTTGGTTATAGAACCTATATATATATATACATTTATATAGAAATAAGACCTGCCCGAGATCTACTCACGCATCATGCTACTTAGTAATCCGTCTTTCAGAATTCTTGCACCAATCTTCCTTTCCTTCCCGAATGCTTCTAAATTACCGAAAGCTGCATCTCTATTCATTTTACCATTAATTTTTGCGATCAGATATAACACTGTTTTCAAGCTTTCATCAAAACAGTTTCATGAAAAAAAAAAGAAGTTTGGTATGTAACTTAACTTGATGATATCTGGAATATGTCTCCATCCTCATTCTAAACTCTACGCTATTACACTTTTATCCTTATATATATTTAATATATATATATATATATATCATATATATATATAATATATATATATATATATATATATATATATATATGATATATATATATATATATATATATATATATAGGTATATATTATATATATAATACTATATATATACTATATATATATATATATATATTATATATATTATATATATATTATATCTCCAGGGTACTTACTGATTGTGCTTAAAACGGCACCCCCTTTAGAGGGAATACAATATGGCCTTCCAATCTTTCCAGGTAGGAAGATATGAATAATACTTTCTCCCTGCCACTCAAATACTCGAAGGGTCTGGAAAACTATGAATTATTGATATATTTAAAGCGTCCAGAACAAAAATAATACACTTCCCGAGGCTACTGAATGATAAATAGACGTAATATTCCTAAACAAAAAGAACGGAAGAAGGAAAATATGAGGATAGAATCAGAAAATAATCTCCACAACCACTAGAAACACGGACGTCGTACAAATTATTCTTTGCCTCCCTGACTGTTCGCATTTCTGTCTTCATTCTTCAAAGGAGAGTGTATCTAGTGACTTGGTAGCTTGGGGAAAAGAGCATCATTACGGCACGAAAATAAGAAATTCCCTAATGCCCTAATAACATCACCCATGACGCACTCTCTCGAAGATTTCCCAATTCTCTTGATAAATTCCGCCAAACACCAGATGTTCCTGCGAACGTCCATCCATTTCACCATGAAATATAGACCTCATTAATGCGCTGCCACTTTTTCCGATCACGCTCGCCCTTCTCTGCACTTAATCACACTAAAAACAGTAATCAGTTTTGAGATGTGGCAGACAGCTCGAGCGGAGATTCAAATGCCCCCTCAAATATAACGTTGTAAAAGAGGAACGTTTTTCGATGAGTAATAAACGATTAGATAAGAGTTTTTCTCCTTGAGATTCCCTTTTCATGCGACAATGAATGGGTGCTTTCGACATACTCCTAACAGTGGCTGATACGTTTTTGACAACGCCTATTCATTCATTTATCAAAGTATTCATTAATGTCGTCTACTTGTAATACTACTATTACTCTTGTTCTTGCTTTTTGTATTTCGCTTCCATGAGCATTCTTTGAAGTGTCTGCAGACGGGAGTCAATAGTTTTTCATTCCGTCCCTTGATAATAACATAGCCGTCTATCTGTCTATTTGGCCAAGGCAATTAACAAACCGAACAATACCAGAGAATATTTGGATCACCTCAAACGTCATTAATCATGACCACAACAAGCCAATCCTCGATTAAATCCCACAATATTCGATCTTAAGGCATCTGACGTACTTGACACATTTTACAAACGTAGGAAATGGAAATGCATATTTTAAGTAATTTGGAAATTTGGAATAGATGCTCCGAGGCTTTGAAATGACATATAATTGAAAACTGATAGGCAATAAAACTATGACATATTTTATTTTAAATCATTAATGACATAGATATCCGAACACAACGTGTTTTTACCTCGTGGCCTTGAAAAAAAGGTCTCTGTCTGAATCAATAATAATAATAATAATAATAATAATAATAATAATAATAATAATAATAATAATAATAATGGTTGCAGAATAGCGAACAGGAATACAAACATCGACAACGGAATGACCTATACTCGGGTTTTTTCCATCTGTCCACCCGCCTGTCGTGTTTGCGTATGGCAACACTGCCTCCCGGGCTTTAGATAATTACTTTCAATTTACATTCAACAATTATAATATCCTATCTCGAATATTAACG
>NC_061104.1:7672924-7697924 GCF_015104395.2 Macrobrachium nipponense
TGACAGGACTGGATTAGTTTGAGGGGGGGGGGGGGTTGCCATATTTCTCGGTTACAACGTTCTTGGTTTACAATTTCTAATGGATTGATTGGCTATTTACATAACATTTACATAATGTGTTACTACATGCTGAGACTGTTACAGTATTAGTTCTACGTTCTATTTCTACACCTTATATCCCTAATAAAATTATTTTTCTTTTTGTGTTGTGCCCTGTTGTGGCACCATTTGGTGCCGTTGACCATGACCTTGGATTTCCCTTCTCCTCGTGGATGGCAGTGATCCACCGGCTTCGAAACTATGAAAAAGTCTGCATCAAAGAAGTCAGCGCCACAAAGGTGATTGCCTACAACACACCTATAAAGCGTATTCAAGTCTGTTCTATAAGATTAGTTCCTCGTTGTCGTTCGGCCAACGCAGTCAGGAATTTATTTCCGGTGATAGAAATTTGTTTCTCGATACAATATGGTTCGGATCCCACAATAAGCTGTAGGTCCCGTTGCTACGAAACCACGTAAAAAAAATCTAATCCTTCGGGCCAGCCCTAGGAGAGCTGTTAATCAGCTCTGTGGTCTGGTAAAACTAAGATATACTTAACATACTCCATAAGATTAAAGATTGCCCAAAAATTATGTAAGTTTACCGACTAACAGTGTTGCTATTATCACATGCCTATTCCGATCAGAAGTAGGATAGTCCCTCTTCTTACCCGACGACCTCGTATGACCCGACAGGCAATAAAATACCTTAATTACTTTGTGGAGATCAACAAATCCAGGATGGCCCATTTAGGCGACAGTTACGTTCTCCTGTCTGAATGACTACCAGTTCATACTTTACTTCTTTTTTTCTCCTATTTTTCCAGATCGGGCATAGATGAAGGGCCAATGCGCTATCGTCCCACTGACTTTTGCATAATAATAATAATAATAATAATAATAATAATAATAATAATAATAAAAACTATACTCTGGCTACAAAAGCTTGAGACTCTTTTCTTTAGTCAAAGAGCCATAATAATTTTAATCCTTTTTACTTGTTTCTCATGTCCCTTGAAAGCCAAGGGCACAACATTCGACGCTGGTACACTGAATTACTGACGGCTCAATCAGTATTCAATAATGGACGTGTGTTCGGTGTACTGACAGTAGTTCACACCAATAGAATATTGTCGGTATTTTTACTGATAGTAATAACGATCGCCTGTACCCCCTCTTAAGAGGATTTGTCTGTCACCTCCCTCCATTCGTCGGTACAAAAGCAAAACACGGAGATCAACGCATTATACTACTTGGACCTTGCTGTGCATTTTTCGAGTTGTTTAATGCAAAATTTAATAATATTTTAAATGTACATATTTATATATATTTATACACGTGTATATATACACGTATATATGTGTATAAAACCTAATTAATTTTTTCATTTTGTGTGTATATACGTGTATATAAAAATGTACGTACATATATATATCCTATATATACATAATTACATCCATTAAACGTAAGCATGCATTACTTTAAAACAAAGTCACTTGTGAATAGAAGCAAATAGTTGGAAAGTATGCTCGTATATGTCCATTCTGGGGATTAACCTCAACCTCGAAGAGGTTAATCCTAAAAATGTACCTTTTTGGATTAGGATTAAATACCTCGTTTGGCAAGATGGGAAACGTGTCACCGCCGCTAATTGTAGGAAGGTCTCAACCTTTCGTAGCTAGAGTATAGAGGCTGAAGTAGCTCCAGGACTCATGCAGAAGAGTGTGCTCCTAGAAACAGCGCACACAGTAAGAAAAGTGATGGACTCCTAAAGAGGCAGGATGCAACCCGGACCCCTACACTATAAGTACCACCCAGTAGAATTGGAGGACTGTGATAAAAAATTTAAATAATAATAATAATAATAATAATAATAATAATAATAATAATATCACAGAACACCACCCTCTTAAAAAAAGAGAATGGCCGTTTGGATGCCGTTGAGTTTATATGGCAGCATCTCTATATTTCGGAAGCGTTTCTGTGTAGCAGAAGGTAAATGATATAAACAGCTGTCCAAGTTTAATTAATTTTATTCTTTGAAGTCTCGGTAGTTCTCTCTCCCATTACATGAAAGTGACAGAAGCCGGGGATAGAATTATGCCACATTTATACCGGCAAGCGGGCTTAACAGAGATTTAAGGCGTATTCTGGCTGGTTATAGAAACCTTAGCGGAGAGGGAGGTGTCTATTCCTCCTACTGGCAGTGAGCAGAATGACGGCAGATCCTGGAACCTGGCAAAAATACGGCTAAAATCTGTAAGCCCGCTTGTAGGCATGAACGCGACATAATGGTATCCGTGGTTTCATTTGCTCTTCTGTAAGTGGTACAGAGCACTGCCGAAATGTCTCGGAATAAATGAACCTTGGACAGCTGTTATATCTATAATTTACCTGCTAGAAAGAAACTTATTCGACTGAAAAACTACAATATAAACTCAACGGCATCCAGACGGCCATCGTTTTTATTATTATTTTTATTATTATTGATATTTCAATAGATAGGTTTCACATGGAACAAGCACACAATGACCACCGACTTGAAATTCAAGCGTCCAAAGAATGTTGGTTTCAACAGTAACTAATAATACAGTCACTAATAACAGCAGTAACTAATAATAATAATAATAATAACAATAATAATAATAATAATAATAATAGGAAATAAAGGACTTTACGCCCTTCAAAGAGGTCCAGGGACCTGCGAGGCAAATGCGAACTGTATCACAGCCACATAAAAGTAAATCCGGAAGCTTCTCTGAAAGTCAAAAAGATGTTTTGTTCTGGCCGGGAGGGGTGCGAGGGAGGAAATCCCAGTTATGGCCGGAGCTCTCTGAACATCCGGGTAGGACAGTCAACAGAGGCCACGCCCCCCCTCCCCTACCCCCACCCCCGGCAACATCATTTTTCAGTAGCTTTTCTCTTTCCCTTAATTTATTTACCATTAGTACATAATTTATGTCCTATGTACCTCAGTATACGGGTATTACCCAAAGAAAGTTTAACGAGTTCCCCTTAAAATTCCGATTCTATATCAGTATCATATCTTCATATTTATATATGAGGGCATACTGACTGTAATAATCGGGTATCAACACATATCGGAATTCTAATTTAAAGCATTACACACGCAATTCACCTGAGTCCGTAGCGCTTTTTTTTTTTTTTTTTTTTTTTTTTAAATCCAGTTTTCTACTTTTCTGCAAGTATACAAATGCTTAACATAATATAATAACATGCCAACCTAACTTCACCTCAAGAGCTTCGTATTTTTAGGAACACCTTCATTTCTACGGGAGCAGTTTGCATTAACCCCATGAGTAATGTATCTCATTCTTATCCTTAACGTTAACTGGTGAATGAATACCTTATTCCTTCCCAAAACGCTGCTATAACAACGGCCTTACAGCCCAGCAACAATTCCCGAAGCCGAGGCTTCTCCAGACATGTTTAATGGCGGGTAATAAATCAAGTAAAATCGTTTTATCTCACGCTGATATTCATGGCTGGCTAACTTTGAACAATGACCATTTACCATCTCGGTCAAGAAGAGAGACGCAAAAAAACACGGATTCCTTAAAAACCCGATTTGAGAGATAAACACTTGTGAAACGAGAGAAACGAATCTCTTTGTTCAGCGGGTCAATTTCACATTAACGATGGGTAATAACACCGAATGATTTAGAACTATAAAATAGCGTTTCAATACTTGAGGTTACAATGGCTGAACAAATGGAGTATTGGTGTACTTACTAACATCCTTCACTGTGCTAAAGGAACGTTTGTCTTACTCCGCAACCAGCATAAAATCCTCTCGGTTTTTTTTCCTATTTTTTTTTAACCATTCCCTACAGCCTAACTCTCCTCTTCATCAAATTACTTTCTATTGGTTTTACATTTTACAGAATTACAGCAAATTATTTAAAAAAAACTGTATATTAAATTATTAAATCTCAGATCATTCAGTAATGAGCATAACCATCACAGCTCATTCAATAAATACGTCTGTAAGCAGGGCAGTATTCCTTATGTCCAAATGAAATAAAGCTCTTCTTTTAAATACAATTGTTTTAAGTATATTTCCCTTACAAAATCCTATTATGATCGTACAAATGCGCCTAAACAAAACTTGAGTTTTCAGTGTCCACTGAAATACAGAATAACCCTCCATCATCTCACAGTGAAATAAAGACAAAGGAATAAAAAAATAGTTTTTGCATAGAAATAGTAAACAACCTACCGATGAAGCTGCAAAAAAACATCTTGGTGAAAAACTCTGTCCCCCAGCAGTCTTTTTGGGGAGTAATATTTGACACTAATACTCCCAAGAAAAAGTTTATGGTAGACTTACAATGATATTTTCGTAGGCAAACATTTTTTCAGCTCCTCACCATTTCTTTTGTTATTTTCTCTTCTATATTTTCCCTTTCTTCACGCAACCGCATTCTATTCTGTGGGAGCTTCGTTGGCATGATAATGGCCTTTCCTTTCTTTTCTATATGAATGTATGATCACTTTGAACAATGCGTGATCCGGCCTCCAGCGTACTCGTGACGCGTGCAAGATTTTCCCCTCACGCATAATTTGTAAATATTATATTTCTAACTGTTAACGTAAATTAAAACGTGCTAAAATCTACAGTCAAATAAAGCCTTGCTTCACCAAAGAAAATTCAAATAAGTACACTATATTTTTTTAGAAATAATATTTCTGTACTGTTTAGCATGCACATTATTTATTTTTTACGTTTTCATTCTCATAAATAAATCATAAATATCTTATCCTAAAATTCCTGTATCATTAACTCAACGCGAAACACCTGGTGGAAAGAAGAAATGCGAAATAATAGACTATCCAGCGTGTTGGAGACGTCCTTTTTGTTATTGGAAGAGTTAAAAAAAATTGCGTTTGTTAACCTTATATGAAAATGTTGATTGACGGATGTAATGGTAAGAAGAGGAGTGGCTGGAGGTATATCTGATTATCACTCAGTTGAAGTCACGAGAAGTCAGCGTCACACACATACAAACACACACACACACAAACACAAAGCTGAATGACAAACTGACACAACTGAAAATAACCAGACGATCATATTCCAAATCTGCAAGTGGCACCTCTTTTATTAAGTACATGTTTGAAACAAAGAACAATGCAACAAAAATTACTTCAGTAGCATATGGACATGAAAAACTCTACGACAAATGCTTCTCAACATTAACCGACATACATGTTCTTAAAATCAGATCTATTTATAAAATAAAAATTAAACTCTATCATATTATTGACATTCCAGTTCTTAACAATGATGTTCCAGTTAGAGTCTTTGAATGAAAGTAACCAGGTAACCGTCACGTGAACATTCTTTTGATGACAAGAAACTGAGTTTTATTGACCATTGATTACAGGATTTTCCATAATAAATCAAATCTAGGTGGTTTTAAATTTATGGGAAACATTTTGTTAAGGGACTGTGACTTCTACGGATCTTGTGGCTGTATCATAAGACTTCACTGCTAACCTGGAGACTGAGTTCTCTCCAGACCACTTAAAAGATAGAGACCTTTATACTGTTTCTAACTGGATATAAATTAGTTCTATCGACAAAACCGAAACACACTAGGACAGTTAACGGAAGCTCAGTAATAAACAGTAATGAATACAAGCAAACCACAGCTTTAAGATTACCGTACGAGTCAGTGGAAGCTTCGAGATATCTAATCTGTTTTCCCAGAGTTTCGAGATACCTCGTCTCTCTGAACCGAAGAGGAGACGAGATCTTGAAACTTTGCAAATTGCAAATGCTGTGGCTAGGAAATGGTCATTTTCTTCTTTCTTGCGAGACGCAATATTTGTCATGCAGGTAAAAAAAAAAAACTAAATAAATAATTAAAAACAATAGCATTACTGTTCCCAAAATAATCCACTGACTTTGGAATGGTCATTTTTGGGGGATCTTGTAAGATGCAATATTTGTTATGAAGATGGGTGTCTTAAGAGTGTATTATGAAAAAAAATTCCCTCGTGGTTACAGAAACGAGCAAGTGGGTCTGGCCTAATTTCTCCTTCTTTAGTGCTTTATTTACCTTCTTTCCTTATAATGCTCTGCTCCTAATTACCACGTTTAACCGAAAGGTGAATTTTAAACCTTCATATCTCTCTCTCTCTCTCTCTCTCTCTCTCTCTGTTGTGTGTGTGATGCGTAATGTTAACAATGTATTACAAAATTCTTTCCGAAAATTTACATTCGATGTTTAATATCATTTCTTATGAGTCGAGTTTTCACCACAAATAAATGTTTACATTTACTTCCGAACAATTCATCCTTCACCAGGCCGTGTTAGCGCAATGATAATAAAATGGCTCTTTTAGTGTGTTACTCATGGTTACACAACCCAATAAACTGCTTTAATCGTCACTGTAACCTGAACGAAACTCCTATTCTAGTCCATAACATCCTGTATATATAAGTGTCGGTCAAATGACAAAGATTTCTTCTGAATAGGTATCAAGAATTTTTTAAAGAATAGTCACCTATAATTCCAATTTGAAACATAACGCGTCAAGCGCAAAAGAATCTAAAATGTCCCAAATACAAGATTTTCTGAATAGTTCACGTTTCAAACGTCTCTAAGACATTACACGCATAAATAAATCATTAAAACACATCACAAATGCCATGACGTTTCATACAATGCGGCACAATTCAAACAATGATTTACCGTAGTACTCGTAGTTAAAGCAAAAGGTCAAAGTGCGCAGGGTTACGTAGGTGGCAGCCGGATTTTTGAGTGCTCTCAGATTACATCATGCCTTTATATACAAATACACATTTCGTTAATACCCTTTGACATTTGTTCATCACATAGAATATACAAATACAGGGATACTGCGTTACACCGATGCCACAACCACAAGTTAAGGTAAATCAGTGTGTTAACCATTCATATAAATCTGGTTAGCCAGATTTTTCATGAAGAAGTACAACACTATACAATTTTAAATACTATAACCCAAGTCTTTGACCCCTCATTATTTAAGCTTCCAGTCTTAACTGACTTCTGTAAATAAAGTTTTAAATTCAACCAGTTTCGATAAGACGACGAATTGGAAGAAGGTAACGAATAAGTATCAATCAATGTTATTCATAAAACAAGATGAAATAATGTGATAACCTTGACACGATAAAGATCATGAGCACCTGATACGTGTCGCCATTAAATAATATTTAGACAAGTCAAAAGCAAATGTCAAGCCTGCAAAAGGAAATCGTCAATTTCCATTACCTGTACCAGGAACTTACGAACGAACGTGTCTTATAATTTCGTAACAATCTATGTTATTTCGAAAAAAAATTATAAAAAAATTCTATCTGCAGCAAAATAACCCCTGGAATTCCAAGAATGTTTTAAGATACATAACCCTACATACACATATACATAAATAGAAGGGGTGGCTCCACTTAGTATTAACCTTCTAGCTCTCAGCAAGCCTTTTTAGGATGCTGCTGCTAGGCCCATACCCTTCTCAACATTAGCTTCAAACCACCAAAGTTGGTAGACCACCAAGTGTAAGTAATTCACTGCTTACATAAACAGGGAACAATGAAGTTTTGGGGAAACTGACCCTTTACCCAAACGGAAGGTGGTAAAAAAAAAAAAAAAAAAACACACACACACACACAGGACAATGGTTACTGCCACATCCATACTTTAACTGCTAACTCTTGGATGAACTCCTTACAAACACTATGCCATTTACCTAAAACAACCAGTTCCTCGTTGGACGAGTGGTTTAAGTGCTCGTTTTCAGATTCGGTAGCGTGGGTTCGATTTCCCGCGCTGCCAACGTGGAATCAGAGAAATTTGTTTCTAGTGGTTTCTAGACACTTAAAAATATCTAATCCTTCAGGCCAGCCTAGGAGAGCTGTTATTCAGCTCAGTGGTCTGGTCAAACTAAGATATACTTAACCTAAAGTTTCCTGGCAATGAAGGCCTTTCAAAACCTCGCCAAATTCATCTCCTAAACTCCCTCAAGGTTTTCTTCTTTCTTCCCCTTCCACCTAAAGCTCTCGAGCTGTATACTCTTACTACTAAGCTTGTGTCCTCCAATGCTTCCAAAAGATCCAGCCATATCATACCACCGATCAAGCCTTCTCCTACTTTAATATTTTTAAAAATGTCTATGTATCTCTTCATTTCTCAATCAAAGACTTCTTATACCACACACTTAGTATACTACACAACTATTTTAGTTCCAACTATTTCATTTGCATTTAGCACCAATTTCATTTCCAGAGAAAAGAGATTGCTCAACAAGCTATCTGCATAAAAACACACACGCAATTATATATATATATTAAAATTATATATATATATATATATATCTATATATATATATATATATATATATAATATATATAGATATATATGATATATATATATATATATATATATATTTATATATATTATATATATATATATATCTATATATATATATATATATATATATATATATATATATATATATATATATATATGGGGATACAATCCACAATGAAGTAAAATCCTCTTGTAGTTTATAATATATATTCTTGTACAGGATTAAAGCTTTCGACCATCACCTGTGGTCTTGTATCCCCATTTACTTAGAGGTACGACATAGTACCTGGCTTCTGCAAATAAATATATATATATATATATATATATATATATATATATATATATATATATATAATATATATTATATATATATATATATATATATATATATATATAAGGAGCCCATAAAAATACCAAAATATAGAGAGAAAAGTACTATATCTCAGAGACTGCTGTCCTCCTCTTCAGGTATATGAATGAGAAAAGTTTACAGAAAAGGTGGTATTTATACCAAGAGATCCATCCACAGGTAAGCCAATTTAGGTTACCCCTGCTGATAATCTTCCTTTAATCTTCTTAAGCGTTGGTTGAATGAAAATCTTGTCAATGACATCTGAATCCCATGCTCCTTTTGAGATGTTCATTACCTGGCTCTCTTTTATTAAGGCCGATTCCATCATTTGACTCTTGTACCGGCAGTTGCTGCTATAAATTATATGTGACAAATTCCAGTTTATTCTATGGTTATGTTCATTTATATGGTTGAAAATAGCTGAGTTCTGTTGTCCATACCTAACTGACCGTTTGTGTTGTATTAATCTCTGGGGAAGTGATTTTCCTGTAAATCCGATGTAAGATTGGTCACAGTCCTGGCATGGGATTTCGTAAACCCCGGAGTCCTTGGGGGATGTCTTTTGTTGGACGTTCATCAGGGATTTGGCTAATGTGTTCGGGTAAGTAAATGCAAAAGGGTTAGATTTTCCGAGGGTCTGAGTCACTGTCTTAATCTCGTCCAGGTGAGGAATTTTTATTTTACTGTTGGGTGTCTCTATGGTCTAGTCTTGAGGGGGTCGGTAAAAAATTACGTTTGCTTTGTTAATTGCCTTCTCAATTATATGGTCAGGATATTTTAAAGACGAAAGTTGCTTACGAATTACTTCAAATTCTTTTTCCAGGAAATCTGGGGAACAAATTCGTAAGGCTCTTAAGAACAGGTTGCTGGGTACACCTATCTTGATAGCATGTCGTGATACCTAAAGTAGTGAATGTATGAAAGTGAGAACGTTGGTTTTCTGTATATGGTAAATTTGTATTCTGTCATGTCTCTGATTATTAAAACATCAAGAAAAATAATTTTGTTGTCTGTTTCCCATTCAACTTTGAATTTGATGCTGGGCACTAATGCGTTTAATTTTGAAAGGAATTCATTCAAATTGCCCCACCTATTATCCCAAAATGTTAGAATATCATCTACATATCTCATCCACAGCATGTTTTTGGGTTTTATTGCATTTATTACTGTAGTTTCAAAGTATTCCATGTACAGATTGGCTAAAATTAGGACTTAAAGGACTACCCATACTACATCCGAATTTTTGCTTATAGAATGATTCCCTGAATGAAAATACGTTATTAGATGCACATAATTCAACTAACTTTATTCTTTTGTCAAGCGCCAATGGGAAATGATCTGAATAGGGGGATACTTTTTCCCTCAAAAACTGGTACTTTTGTAAATACAAAGACACACACACACACACACACACGCTTGTGGCTGGGTGGTCTCTGTCAGTATCGCTCCATTTCACAGGTCTTATTATATATCAAAGGGTTATTTGTGACTCAATATTTGAAACAAAAAATAGACTAATATATATTTCTCTCACAGATCTTTCTTCATTTCGTAGGTTGAAAATAAGGATGCCAGAGTCCACATCTGGTCACTGTATTTTATAATCAAGTGTAAAACAAACAAACAAACAAACACACACACACACACACATATATATATATACATATATATATATATATTAATTTATATTTTATATTATTTCTATATATATAGATAAATATTATAGTATATTAATATAATAACTTATATATATATATCTATATATATATATACACGAGGAAAATGGAATAAAATAGTACAAGACCTTTCGTCTTTACTTTATGGCATTCCCGGGTAAACGATATATATATACAGCAGGAGAAGAGATTACAAAGAAAACTCAGTTTTACAAAGAAAAACCAAGATTAAGAAAACATAAAACCATTTCAGAGTGCATGCTAAGGGTGTTGCATTTTAAGCCGGATTTTCAGATAAGAATCAGCTTATATTTTGGATACTGCAGCAAGAAAGCTGTGACGACATTTTTCTTAATAAAACGGCCAGGAAAACAAAATTACCTGAGAACACCTTTCGTTTGCTTTATTTCACTCGTTTTGAAGCTGAAAAGATTCAATGTAAATGTAACATTTTCATCTAACACTTAAAAAAATACTCATAAGTATTTGCTCTTAACCGAGTTGTAACATCGGTTACAAAATCCTTTTCATGAACTGTGATACATTTTAAATGGGGGCCAGACGAGTAAGGAATTAAATATCTGAATAAATCATCATAAATATTCGGTCAGAATAGGCCGTAAGCCTAATGTTCTTTTCGTACACTCCCGTGAAAAATCACCAGAATTCATTAGCCCTTATTAGTAAAATAACATCGTTTCAATAACCATCTCGAAATACGGCTAACATGTGTTTATAATATTATGCTAAGTTCAGACCTATAAGCTCTCGTCCCAGTTCTATGTAAGACACTGGAAAGAAAAAAGTTAGATTATCAGTAATTCTTGCTGATATCTTTAACCTTTCCTTAGTTAATCCGCAAGCCAAGTTAATCCCTTCCACCTGAAAATCACCTGTAATTCCTACTTCGGTCTTTTCCAGGAGGTAAGTTAAGTCCTTCTTTCCTTCCTTTCATTTGTAGTTTCCTGAAAAAGGAAACTGCTTATTGGGATGGCTTTTTGTCTGTCCGCCCGCCCACAGATCTTAAAAACTACTGAGGCTAGAGGGCTGCAAATTGCTATGTTGATCATCCACCCACCAATCATCAAACTTCCCAAATTGCACCCCTCTAATCATGCGTCGGGCACCGCTATAGGTTCCAACAACACAGCCCACGCCGTGACTGAGAGTTTCATACAGTATCATACGTTGCACAGAAAACTCGATGACGCCGAAGAAATTTTGGAGCACTTTTTTTTATTTATTATTATTATTTTTTTTTTTTTTTTTTTTGGGGGGGGGGGGGTCTACCACTGGATTGGGATGGAAAATGACTTTACAGTGTTTGTCCTATAAGTCGTTGTACTTTGTAAACATTTTTTTTTTCAAAACATCCTTGCAATAAACGAAAAGGTCAGATATACCGCATAGTAAAATACTCATATGTGAAGAAAAAAAATCAGAAGACCTAGAATCATGACAAATCATGCAAATAAATAAATCCGACAGAGTAAAACAAACTTGGATAAACTATTATCAAAACTCAAACAAGATTACACTTAACAGTCAATTTAGGGGAGCATGATTCGGCCCACGTTCTACTAATAACTTCTCCCTCTTTCTCACTGTAGTACGTGATGGCACCGCTTCCGGTGCGCTCGATCCCCGGGTCAAGCAAAGAAACGAACGGTAAAGCACTCTTCAAAATCCACTAAGCTTCTACACATAAGCAGTGAATTATATACCTGGTTATGGTCAACTGTTGCGAATTCCAGCTGTTGTTGAGAGAGAGAGAGAGAGAGAGAGAGAGAGAGAGAGAGAGAGAGAGAGAATACCGGGGAACATCTACTTGATGTACGTAATGCAATCACAAAAAAAAAAAAAATAAAAAAAAATCAGGAAGTATATTCCTGGGCCCACCAGGGTGAAACCACTCTAAAGATATTTGCGCTCTCTCTCTCTCTCTCTCTCTCTCTCTCTCTCTCAAGCACTTTTCTTTTTACCCGGAGTGTATTAATGGTAATAAAGGCAGTAAATCATGGCCGACATGCTGAACACGGACAACGCAATCCACAACCGGATGTTATTTTTGTCGTCAACAAAAACAAGAAACAAAGGAGCTACAGACGATTTACATAGCACACAGAATTCACCGGGGAGATATTCCCGACAATAAAGAGAATCCATCAGAACAACTTTGGCGCAATCGAGTTTCCTGTACTGCGTATAATGCTGTATGAAACTCTCAGTCAAGGCCCGGTGATGGCCTGTACAGTTGGCGCCAATAGCGGTGCTAGACGCACGATCATGGCTAACTTGAACCTTAAATAAAATAAAAACTACTGCGGCTAGAGGGCTGCAATTTGACATGTTTGACGATTGGAGGGTGGATGATCAACGTACCAATTTGCAGCCTTCTAACCCGAGTGGTTTTTAAAATCAGAGGGTGGACAGAAAAAGTACGGACGGACAGACAAAAAGCCATCTTAATAGTTTTCTTTTACAACAAAAAAGAAAACTCGATAAAAAAAAAGCAGCCAACATAAGATAGCTAATTTGAGGAACAGCGCGAGCGATTGATAATACTGACGAGAATGATGATAAGTACATGGATAGCGATGACAATGATAATGTGTTTAAGCTGAGCTTAATAATGATGCTTATTATAAATTTGAGGTTGATAATAATGATAAGATATAATAATACATTCTACAATGAAAATCAAGACCAATGATTAGCACTGTTGTAAATTAAGAAAGATACAAATAATTATATGGAAATTTATTTCACAACTTAAAGTTACAAAACACATTTATATTGCCGACAAGTCATAAATATACGTCAACACAAGACCGCAAATTAATCGGGAGGAAAGATTTTCTTACTTGGATATGATTTATGAGGAACAACTAGCATCTATCTTCATTATAATCTAGTATGTGACCAGCCTCTTTTCTCATCCTACACCATCCTTTTTATTTATTGCCAAACATCAATATCAACCTATTTCTCCCAATTTTCCTCTTATCTTAACTTTACTTTTCGTTCTCATTTCGTCATAACTTCCTTATATTGATAACACTTAAAATTCTCCATTAGGAATTCCAGCCTCTCTTTACTATCCTAATCCGTGCAACATCATCTGCAAACATCAACCATCGCAACTTCATTCACAACTTATCCCATAACTTTCAAACCAAATTTATTTTCTATTGTCTTACGCATCACACCATCCATAAAGATAATGAACAGCTATGAAGTAGAAAAAGGAAAAAAGCTCACTTGTAACTCATCTACTTTTATACCGGTGACTCTCCCGTCAATATATTCTGGCACATGCTTCACTTACATCATAAAAAAAGTTATAATCGCCCTAAGCAACTTACTAATCTTACAAGGCGCCATATGCATCCTCAGCATTCTGACATTACCTCTCCGTCGATTCGGTTATAATCTCTTTCTAGGGTCATGTCTGCCCATACGGGTTTGCCTTTCCCTTTCTGATTTCTTAAATAATTTATTTCCTAACATCTCCTTGCTTGACTAAACCAACTCTGTTCTTCCCCTATTGATCCTCCAGTCATCAGTTGGATTTTTTCCAACAAAAACAATTAGTACAGTTTTAGGCCTCTTCGAGTGCTTGCTTTTTATTCTCAACATAGCATGTCTACATAGTTTTAACGATCCTATTAGTTGGTACACATTTTCACTGATCTACTTGATTCCTGTCGCATCTTGGGGTTTCAAAGTGTTAGTGTGTGCAAACCTTCTCTTATGCGGATTTCAACACCTCCAAGACTCCTCTACTTGATGTTCAGGGAGGTAAATACAATCAACATTTAAAAAATGCTTCCTTCCTAACAGTGAGTAATGTCTACGGAAATATACTTAGGAAACGAGTATTTCTAAAATTAATCCCAACTGTTTTCGTGAAATACGATGCTGAATTCCACTGCTCCTGGAGCGGAAACTTTCCAGTTCAAGGGTCTGGTTGTGATCGAGTTTATATTACACAGGCATGTGAAAATGAATCAGAATGAATGACTTTCAGAGGTTTTAGAATGAAAGTCATTCTAAGAATCTTAAACATGGTTCAAAGAAGAAAAACTTCAGTTAAAGGTGGAACATTGCGTAAAGAAAGCACAGCACGAATAGCCATAATAACACGTTTATGGGAAACTATCATTATTATTATTATTATCATTATTATTATTACCGGACACCATCACACATAAATCTCTACCTCATTCGTGTATCATACCCAAGACCTTTAAAGTGAGGCAAGAGGGAACTTTCTGACTTCTGGGTACGGTCCCGACATGACGAAGACATTTACTACAATTATTATTGAAAACGGGCAAACATTCATAGCAACTAAGCATATAAGGCTATTCATTTGCAATGTAAACTGCCAACGAATAGTTCGTCTTTTTGTGGAAAAGAAAATATCAAATACATTAAGATAAGTATTAGTAAAACAGATGAACAAAACATAACATCTGTAGGTTTCCATTTATTCAGACGCTATTGGTAAAGAAAGAATGGTATCAGAAAAATGGTCATCGGTCTAGGTATAAATCTCTGGCAAGCGAATGAAAGACAGTCACTCACCCGGCAAAACAAAAGCATGTGAAAGCCTAAATATTGGTTGGGCTGATCGAGATTGGCGGAAGATCATGCTCTTCTCATCCAAAAAAAGGTTACACTTCATATTATACAGGATAACGGATATTTACTGTCAACTTTAAAAAAGGAAAAAAACTTGTAGTTACAGATCCGGCTGAAGAGAAGTACACATTCGAAAAGTGAACAGAACAGAAAAATATCGCAAAAACATAGAACTGACGATAAAAAAAAAAAAAAAAAAAAAAAACAGATAACAGCAGGATGTGACCGCCAGACTTAAAATTGCTACGGAACAGTTAACAAAACTACCATAAAACCTTTTAATTATGAGGACGAATAACAGATGCAACTGGATAGCAGGAAAAATAAGCAAATCTGACAGAAGAAAATGAAAAAGATGAGCAGTTACAAGTACCGTTAGGGTGGATTAGGGAAGAGTGAAGCGTCTACTTGGAGAGCAGATTACAAAAACGAGATAAAAGTCATTCTGGATATACTCGAAGTTTCTTTGACGGGGTTAAATTGCTTTTAATAAGTAATTACATCTTTAAAATGTGCAACATAACGGTAAATTTCTTAAAGAAAAAAGGGAGGAGCTTGTTCTCCTCTGTATGTGACACTTGATTAGCTTTGAATAAAATTTATAATCCGTATGAAGACTGTTGGGAAGGTCGTTTACTCATTTCGTGTGCCATCATATTAAAACAACCTGAAGATAATAGGATAATTAGGTGAATAGAGGAAAATAGATCTAAGTAAAGAATTATGAAAAAAGTACAAAAGTCAAAGTGAATACATTAAGAAGGTTTCAAAGTTCGGGAGAACAGATTCTGAAGTTTTCTAGGCCAGGGAGGAATGTTTATGGAGTTTTCTAAGAGACTTTTCCCAAACTCTACCTTTTTCCTAGAAATTCGAACCCGAGACTTTAGCTTCAAAAAATGAATTTTATTACCTCACGTATAAGCCTTGTCATGCCTATACGTCTTTTTTTATTTATTTATTTATTTACTTGTTTGTTTAGTTATTTATTTATTTATTTTTTACAGCGTTTGGGAATTCGGAGAGAAAGCAGAACACTTCGAGGACACTCAAGAATAATGATACGCACCTCATCAACGTATTACGCGGTCCTGACCCAAGCAAGAGTATTTCTCAACAGCAACATTGGGCTGATGTTTTAAGCAAAGTAGGAGGAATGGATCCCATTACTTCGCAACACAAGAAGATCGAGTTACAGTAATTGCAAAGTAGAAATTTTGAGTCCCAGTAGCTTAAAAAGTAACAGAATTGGGTCCCAGGACTTCAATAAGTCCTAGTACTTCAAAAAGCAACAGAGTTGAATCCCAGTACTTCAAAAAGCAAAAGAATTGAGTGTCAGGATTACGAAAAGCAAGAGAATTAGGTTCCATTACTTCGCAAAGCTAGAAGGTCGAGTTCTGACAGTTCGTGATTCGAAAATAAGCTAAGAAGAATTAAGATTTCCCAGTAAATACTTCAATTTTAATTCATATTCAAGACGGGTTAACCGATTTTCTAAAATCTTAATTTCAAGCTTACAGTATCGAACCATTACGGTACTTTCTTCTGTGTATACTTGGTTGAGATAGCAGGGATTCATTTACCCGGATGCATTAATGGAGAACGCCACTCAAAAAAACAAAAACAGACTACAAAAAATTTACCGCTAAAAGAAAGAGCAAGAGACACGATCTTGAGCCTTTACGAGGCATCAGTAATTAGCGAGATTCATTTCCTGTTGGGTTTCTCTCTCTCTCTCTCTCTCTCTCTCTCTCTCTCTCTCTCTCTCATGACTTTGTGTACAGTTAGTCATTATCGGTGCGAAACTTTCTTTGACCTGCCGGAAAGGGAAGTTGCAAGAGAGGATGTTGCATTAGGAGTGGATGTAAGCCCCGTCTGGATCCTTTGCCCCGTTAAGCGGGGGTCAGGTCTCCTGTGTCGAGTTTCTCTACTGTGATGACAGATTCAACTTAAGTCTTAATGTGAAAGAGAGAAACACTAAAAAAGAAAGCGAAACGTATAAATAAATAAATATATAAATAAATAAATAAATAAAAAATAAATAAATAAATACGTATATATACATATATATACACACACACTATATACTATATACTGTATAAATATATAAATATAAAGGGCAAATGCCTATGGCATGGAGTAGCCGATCATACAGTGTGCTTATAACTCGAAGCATAATGGAAGCGAGATCAAATGCGCTCGATGGCTCTTATTTATTCGACATTTACATTAACCGTCATACAATACAAATCAGGTGGAAAAAAATTATTTTCAATATATGTAGGTATATGCATGTGTTTGTGTATATATGTAGATATGTATATGTGTGTATATATATGATATATATTATATATATATATAGATATATATATATATATATATACATATTATACACATATATAAGCTTATGATATACAGGGTGTACATAAAGTCCCTGTACTATTACAAGTATTTATTGCTCAGAATGGTACTGAGAATTTATGGACACCCTGTAGTAAAGGTAGACAATACAGAGGGTGCTGGAATACAGTTACAGATCACATGACCAGAGTATTTAAATACCTTATGTTAGATGTACAGCAAAGGTAAGAATTAAGAATAAGATGACAAGAGGGGCGGAAGGTTTTTGTCTACTAAAAATGAACCTGAGACAAGAGTCTGTATATCGTCAAGGGATTGCAAAGATGTGGGATAAGAAAACGGGTTGTGTATGGAGATTGGAATGGTTGATGTCTGTATACAACGCATCACCAAGGAGAAATAGTATAGAGTAATTACAGACACCTGTATAAGCGTCAGCAAGACCAGAAGATTGAGTAAATGAGTTAGAAGTAAGTTATGGGGGTAAAAGAAAATCATGATGACGGACAAATGAATAGAAAAATGAGGCTGATTCATGACAAATGAATAGAAAAATGAGGCTGATTCATCTAGGTATAAGTGAGATAATGTAACAGAGAATGGTAGCCTGAGAGATGAAGCAAGTCACAGAATAAGTGAAGGAAAAAGGTTAGGAGGACGTGTAGGCACAAGGTCTGGGAAATACTCGTTTTAAGGAACCCAAGGTACGAATGCATGAAAAAACTATTGAATCGGCTTTCTTTTTGTGAAAATGAAGAGCGAACTTCCAGAATATATGTGGCACAGTCGGACGCGCCAAAGGGTGCAATTCTGGACCAGAGTAATTTCAGAAAGATTGTTCCTGTGGAGAGAAAGGGAACGATAAGTTGAAGAAAATGCATAACTCGTGGAAGGTGCTAGCTAGATGGAGTAGAAGAGGTACTAGACAGGAAAGGCCTTCATATCAAAGACGAGTGCGACTGCGTGCAAGATAAGAGGTCAATGGTGCTGTGCATTCAAAGGTGCTGAGCATGTAAGGGTTTTCAATGCGCTCTTGAAGCTCGCGTGTCAGTGTACAGAGAGGCTGATGTTTGCAAACGATTTTTGCACTGCGATTTTATCCGAGATTCAGGAAAATCAAGTATGAAGGCAGAATAATCATATTATTGATTATTTTTGCTCGAACACTTAATTCCTTGTTACGGGATAGAATTAAATGCTGAAAAAAAAAATCGACATACTACTTGCACTTTTTTCTGAAGTGTTACTTCCCAATTACATACAATATAAACAGGTCGTTCAGTGTACTTCATCTTCACTAAAGATGAAATATAGTTTACTATCCACAACTAAAAAATGAAGCAAGGGCCTTTTTTTTCTTCTTACCTTCATCCTCAAACAAAGCCACGAGGCAATAATCATCGTCACAGGGGTCGAATGTCTTCCCGAGATCTACAGCAAAATAAACCGGGGAATCTGACATGTTTCACATCATTCCACAACGAAATGTCTGCCTGCCTGGTCAGCCGCGCTCACATGACATTTGGAGTTTCTTAAAACCTTCCCCGACAAAAAGTCTCCTTACTGAACCATAATCGTCTGACATTCAGAATTTCTCACGTGAGATCATTAATTAACCAAAACCAGCTCACTTGCATTTTTCATGAAGCAATGCTCTTAATTCCTCTTTAATAATATTCAACGACAAATATAACTATCCGTAAATTTATCAACTGTCAACAAAAGCGTGCGATCAAAGGATCTTATTCACAAGCAAAGCTGCCACACGACATGCTACAATGTGACTGAAGTGTACACTGGCTATCAAAACACTGAAACCCTTCAGGTGGAACTCGCATCTTTACAAAGGGACTTTACTAGGGGGAATCTACGTAGGGGGAAAACCAGCAGGCCTAAACATCAGGATAAGAGACAACTCCTTCAGTCGACTACAGACAGAGCTGCGAGGTTTTCAATACTTAATTGCAAATGTTTTATTGGCTGAAGAAGTGGAATATCGTTTCTCTTTAACATTAACATGAGTCATCATTCAGCTGGCACACAGAGATTTTGACTAACGGTATCAAATCACACAAGATTCCAAGGACTGAACTTCAAAGATTCTGAATAATGAAGATTCTTGCAGCTGCATTGCAAGGATCGTTGGCTGTTGAATTCTTAAGATTCTGCCGATAAAAATCAAAGCTTTTAACTGCTGAATTAATAAAATACTGACAGATGCACTATAAAAATGAAGGCTGACAAAAATATTAAGTTTTTGACAATTGATATACAAAACGTTGACTGGTGAATTATTACGTTTGGAAGGCTGAACTACACAAAAAAAGGTAAAATATACGGAAATCGCAGCATATAAATACAGATTATCTGCAGCTGAATTATTGGAAAACCTATTTCCAAACAAAGACACTGACCCTCGGAGAATATTTATATCTGATTTACATAAATCATTACTGCTTATTCACAACTTTACAATACAAATTATTTTATAAAAACAATGTGCGGTCTCTCATCGTTTCAAACAGGTTCAACATACCAATACAATTTCTTTCATAAGTGAGAGTTTCTGCCAAACTATTAGCGCCCTCTCTCTCTCTCTCTCTCTCTCTTTTCTCTCTCTGTCTCTCTCTCTTTGAAAGCAGACTAACTAACAGGCGACCCAAACCTGTCATTTTCCCTTCCGAATAACGATTATTCGTAAGCAAATGAAACCCCACAACTCACCACCAGCCAACCTTTTCATGATAAGAATTTTGCGCTTGGAAGGCTTCCCCTCGAGATTATACGAGATTGCCCGATGCAATTTCTTTGTTGTTAACGAATAACAAAAAACTAACAACCTAATGGATTTCATGCTACTGCGTTAAGCTCAGAGAGGTAGAATTCCTCTTAACACCTTTTAGGTCGTGTTTTGCCACATTTACTCTACCGATGAAGGTAATCCTTCACACATCCATTCTGTGAATAGAGGTTATCGTTCCCACATTAATTCTGTGAATATAGGTTATCGCTATTCCATTTATTCTATGGACTGAGTTTATCGTTCCGACATTTATTCTATGAACTAAGTTATCGTTCCCACATTTATTCTGTACATAAAGATGACTGCTCCCACATTTATTCTATGAACTGAGCTTATCATTCTCACATTTATTCTGAGAATATAGATTGTCGTTTCCATATTTATTCTTTAAATATAGGTTATCGTTCTAACATCTATTCTGTGAAAATAGGTTATCGCTCCCACATTCATTCTTTAAATACAGGTTACCGTTCCCACATATATTCTGTGTATATAGTTTATTGTTCCTGGCTTTATTATGTGAATGAATTGAAGTTATCATTCCCACATTAATTCTGTGAATAGAGGTTATTGTTCCCACATTTATTCTGTGAATAGAGGTTATCATTCCCACATTTATTCTGTGAATAGAGGTTATCGCTCCCACATTTATTCTGTGAATAGAGGTTATCATTCCCACATTTATTCTGTGAATAAAGGTTATTGCTCCCACATTTATTCTGTGAATAGAGGTTATCATTCCCACATTTATTCTGTGAATAAAGGTTGTCGTTCCCACAATTATTCTGTGGATAGAGGTTATCATTCCCACATTTATTCTGTGAATAAAGGTTATCATTCCCACATTTATTCTGTGAATAGAGGTTATCATACCCACATTTATTCTGTGAATAGAGGTTATCATTCCCACATTTATTCTGTGATTAGAGGTTATCATTCCCACATTTATTCTGTGAATAGAGGTTATCATTCCCACATTTATTCTGTGAATAGAGGTTATCATTCCCACATTTATTCTGTGAACAGAGGTTATCATTCCCACATTTATTCTGTGAATAGAGGTTATCATTCCCACATTTATTCTGTGAATAGAGGTTATCGCTCCCACATTTATTCTGTGAATAGAGGTTATCATTCCCACATTTATTCTGTGAATAGAGGTTATCGCTCCCACATTTATTCTGTGAATAGAGGTTATCATTCCCACATTTATTCTGTGAATAGAGGTTATCATTCCCACATTTATTCTGTGAATAGAGGTTATCATTCCCACATTTATTCTGTGAATATAAGTTATCGTTCCCACATTTATTCTGTGAATAGAGGTTATCATTCCCACATTTATTCTATGAATATAAGTTGTCGTTCCCACATTTATTCTGTGAATAGAGGTTATCATTCCCACATTTATTCTGTGAATAGAGGTTATCATTCCCACATTTATTCTGTGAATAGAGGTTATCGCTCCCACATTTATTCTGTGAATAGAGGTTATCATTCCCACATTTATTCTGTGAATAGAGGTTATCATTCCCACATTTATTCTGTGAATAGAGGTTATCGCTCACATTTATTCTGTGAATAGAGGTGTCATTCCCACATTTATTCTGTGAATAGAGGTTATCACTCCCACATTTATTCTGAATAGAGGTTATCATTCCCACATTTATTCTGTGAATAGAGGTTATCGTTCCCACATTTATTCTGTGAATAGAGGTTATCATTCCCACATTTATTCTGTGAATAGAGGTTATCGTTCCCACATTTATTCTGTGAATAGAGGTTATCATTCCCACATTTTATTCTGTGAAATAGAGGTTATCATTCCCACATTTTTTATTCTGTGAATATAAAGTTGTCGTTCCCACATTTATTCTGTGAATAGAGGTTATCGCTCCAACTTTTATTTCTGTGAATAGAGGTTATCATTCCCACATTTATTCTGTGAATAGAGGTTATCATTCCCACATTTATTCTGTGAATAGAGGTTATCATTCCCACATTTATTCTGTGAATAGAGGTTATCGCTCCCACATTTATTCTGTGAATAGAGGTTATCATTCCCACATTTATTCTGTGAATAGAGGTTATCTTCCCACATTTATTCTGTGAATAGAGGTTATCGCTCCCACATTTATTCTGTGAATAGAGGTTATCGCTCCCACATTTATTCTGTGAATAGAGGTTATCATTCCCACATTTCTATTCTGTGAATAGAGGTTATCATTCCCACATTTATTCTGTGAATAGAGGTTTATCATTCCACATTTATTCTGTGAATAGAGGTTATCATTCCCACATTTATTCTGTGAATAGAGGTTATCATTCCCACATTTATTCTGTGAATAGAGGTTATCATTCCCACATTTATTCTGTGAATATAAGTTGTCGTTCCCACATTTATTCTGTGAATAGAGGTTATCATTCCCACATTTATTCTGTGAATAGAGGTTATCATTCCCACATTTATTCTGTGAATAGAGGTTATGCTCCCACATTTATTCTGTGAATAGAGGTTTATCATTCCCACATTTATTCTGTGAATAGAGGTTATCGCTCCCACATTTATTCTGTGAATAGAGGTTATCATTCCCACATTTATTCTGTGAATAGAGGTTATCATTCCCACATTTATTCTGTGAATAGAGGTTTCCATCATTCCCACATTTATTCTGAGAATAGAGGTTATCATTCCCACATTTATTCTGTGAAGATAAGTTGTCAAGTTCCCACATTATTCTGTGAAATAGAGGTTTCAATTCCCACATTTATTCTGTTGATAGAGTTTATCCCATTCCCACATTTATTCTGTGAATAAGGAGTTAATTCATTCCCAACATTTTATTCTGTGAATATAAGTTGTCGTTTCCCACTTTATTTTGTGAATAGAGGTTATCAGTTCCCAAACATTTTATTCTGTGGAATAGTGTTTATCGGCGTTCCCACATTTTTTCAGTTGAATAGAGGTTTCCCAATTCCCCAGTTTAATTCTGTGAATAGAGGTTATCATTCCCACATTTATTCTGTTAATCGAGGTTTTCATTCCCACATTTATTCTGTGAATAGAGGTATCATTCCCCACATTTATTCTGTGAAATAGAGGTTATCTTCGGCCACATTTATTTGTGAATAGAGGTTATTTATCTTCCCACATTATTCCCTGTGAATAGAGGTTATCCATTTCCCACATTTATTCTGTAATTATAATGGGTCGGTTCCTACATTTATTCTGTGAAATAGAAATTATCATTCCCCAACATTTATTCTGGTGATAGGGTTATCATTCCCTACATTTATTCTGTGAATCGAGAGGTTATCCCGCTCCACATTTATTTCTGGAATAGAGGTTATCATTCCCACATTTATTCTGGTGAATAAGAGGTTATAATTCCCACATTTATTCTGTTGAATTAGTAAGGTTATCATTCCCCACAGGGTTAATTCTGTGAATAGAGGGTTTAATCATTTTTTTTTTTTTTTTTCCCACATTTATTCCCTGTGAATATAAGTTTGTTCGTTCACCGACATTTTTATTCTGTGGAATAGAAGGTTATATTCGCCACATTTATTCCCTGTGAATAGAGGTTATCATTTCCGACATTTATTCTGGAATAAGTTTAATCATTCCCTACATTATTCTGTGAATATAAGGTTTGTCGTTTCCCACATTTATTCTGTTAATTAGAGGTTATACAAATTCCCACATTTATTTCTGGGTGAATAGAGGTTATCGCCTCCCACATTTATTCCCCTGTGAATAAGGTTATCATTCCCACATTTTTATTCTGTGAATGAGGTATCCTTCCCACAATTTATTCTGTGAATAGAGGTTATCATTCCCACATTTATTCTGTGAATAGGGTTAATCATTCCACATTATTCTGGTTAATAGAGGTTATCATTCCAATTTTATTCTGTGAATTAGAGGTTATCCAATTCCCACATTTATTCTTGAATAAGGTTATCATTCCCCAAATTTTATTCGAAGTGAATTAATTATTGTTCGTTCCCACATTTATTCTGTTGAATAAGGTTATCATTCCCCATTTATTTCTGTGAATTATAGGTTTATCATTCCCACATTTATTCTGGTAATAGAAGGTTATCATGCCCAAACATTTATTCTGTGAAAGAGTTTATCCCGTTTCCACATTTTATTCTGTGAATAGAGGTTATCATTCCCACATTTATTCTGTGAATAGAAGGTTATCATTCCCACATTTACTTCTGTGAATATAAGTTTTCGTTCCCAACATTTTATTCTGTGAATAGAGGTTATCATTCCACATTATTCTGTGAATAGGAGGATTATCATTCCCACATTTAGTCTTGTGAATAGAGGTTATCGCTCCCCCCATTTATTCTGTGAATAGAGGATTATCAATTCCCAACATTTTATTCTGGTGAATAGGGGAGGTTTATTCTTCCCACATTTTATTCCCTGTGAATATAGGTTTATCATTTATTCCCACCATTCTTCTGGTGAATAGAGGTTTATCGCTCCCACATTTATTCCCTGTGAAATAAAGGTATCATTTTGCCACATTTATTTATGTGAATAGAGTTATCATTCCCACATTTTATTCTGTGCTAGAAGGTTTATCAATCCCTACATTTATTCTGTTGAATCGAGGTTATCCCATTTCCCACATTTATTCCTGGTGTGGAATAGAGGTTATCCATTCCCCACATTTTATTCTGTGAATAGAGGAGTTATCATTCCCACAATTTATTCTGTGAATAGG